>NW_007731583.1:8142-10081 GCF_000696425.1 Galeopterus variegatus
ATGGAAAGCAACGGTCTCCAGCTGCACCCTCACCCACCCAACCCTCCCCCACAGAGCCAAGGCCTCTTACCTTTTACAACACAGCAGCGTTCTCCAGGCCGGCTTCTAAGGTTCTGTCCATTTTTGGTGAGTTCCAGAGTCCTAATTGGGAGCAAAAAGGATGGGGTTATTTACCTGACATTGCCACCTGGATGGTGGTCTGGTTATTGCTGGGATCGGACAGAATCGTAAGGCGTGAAGCGGGAAAAGGAATCATCCTGTGCGAGATATTTCTCTTCTAAAATACTTGCTTCCTGGTCCCATTATCTATAAAATATAGCTAATCATTCTGCTCAGGGTAGAGTGTGGAGTGGGATAAAGCGGTGGTTAGAAACCACATGAGAAAACATTTTTATGTAGCAGTACATTCATTTGCAAATATTGAAAATGCTCAGCATATTTAATTTCCATGTTTGCTTAATGCATGTGCTGAATGTGTCTCTATTTGTCATTATTGTCTTTTATGTACTGTGAATTTCTTTTTTTTTTTTTTTTTACTGACTGGTAATGGGATCGCAACCCTCGGTGTCGCGCCCGCACTGCGCTCAACCAGTGAGCGGGAACCGGTCTCCACATGGGATCCGAACCCTCAGCCGGAGCGCCGCCGCACTCCCAAGCGGCGCACTCTCCAGTGCACCACCAGGCCAGCCCCATGTACTGTGAATTTCTATAGGACCCATGTATGTGTGTTTAGTGTAGCACCTAGCACAATGTCATAAGCAAATGGGGTTTTAATAGTGCTTGTGATGTTGACTGTATCCATGATAGCTGGAGAGGAGGTGTCAGCCATGCCTTTCATGGTCTCAGGTGCTCTGGACAGGGAAGTGATGAACTGGGACATTTAAAAAAGAAACAGCCTACATTGAGGGAGACAGTGACAGGCACTGTCTTAAGTGCTTGGTGTGTATCACTTAATTCTCACACTTCCCTCCTGCAGTAGGTCCAATTGTTGTCCTCATTTCAGAGTACAGGAAACTCAAGCAGAGGGAGGTTAGGTTAGCAACTTGCCAAAGTCATCTGTCAAGCAAGTGTGGAACCAGGATTTTGACCCAGTCACCCTGACTCAGGGCACATGACCTGGCTACCCCCGGTGGGTCCCCTGCAGGCTGACATGCCCACCCGAGAATCACCTCCCTTAGATCATGGCCCCATCACGTCCTTCTGGCAGTCCCCATCACCAGCTCTGCTCTTAATTTGGGGTTTCCTCCCTTAGGATTTGAGTGATCCATCCTTCAAAGATGGAAACACATTTGCATTTTGTGAAACAGTCCACGGCTCACAGCACACACAAGCACACACCGTGGCCTCTTTTGGGAAGGAGCGTGGTAATAAATTGCTTATTTAGAAGTGGCTGAACTTGTTGGAACACATGAAAATATGTTCATATTTCAGTATCCATATTTTGTAATCTGTACATTTATCAGAATTTAGGATTAGACTACATGATATATTCATAAAATGTTCTTATTTTATTATTTCAGAATTATGGATTTTACATATTCCAGTTAAATATGTTACCTAACCTCAGAAAAAGCATGTTTCTGCCTTTGTAAACAAATAGTATTTTATTATCCATGACAAAAAGTTCAAAAGGACCCAGACATCAAACAAAATCCCTGTATTTGGAAACACTGAACAAGGCATGTGTATAATTTTCATGCCAGTGTTTCAAAATGAGCAGTTTACATAGGACTTCATTAGGTGACGTGTCCCCTTCTGCATCCAGGTGTAGGGGATGCTGTTGTTCTTAGGGAGATTCTTCAGCTGAGGACACATGGGGCGATGGCCCTGCTTGTTCATTACCCGTTGCTGTCCAGCAGATTGCTCTTAATAGCTTGCCGTTCCCTGCATGATGAGGACAAAATTGACTGTTCAGCACCGTTCCCCTTCTCTTAGTGTC
>NW_007731583.1:10985-16357 GCF_000696425.1 Galeopterus variegatus
GTTCTTAGGGAGATTCTTCAGCTGAGGACACATGGGGCGATGGCCCTGCTTGTTCATTACCTGTTGCTGTCCAGCAGATTGCTCTTAATAGCTTGCCGTTCCCTGCATGATGAGGACAAAATTGACTGTTCAGCACCGTTCCCCTTCTCTTAGTGTCATTAGCTTCCATAAGTGTGCTCTAAAATCTCAAGAGTTGTCATCGATGTGGCTGTAGAAAAGATGTTTCACAGCTGTAAATGTGGCAGTAGCCTCCATATCTGCCAGCAAAGCCATGTCTGGGGACTCGAAGGGTCTGGTCAGAGCTGATAATAATTCCGCCATTCTGAGTATTTCACATCATTACATAAGCTGGTATTTGCTCCTTTACTTTTTACCTGACTGCAGTCTGCGTCCCATCTGGGACTCTGTCAACACTGACGTGAACCTCAGGATCACAGATTCACAGCTGCCTTTACCTATTGCTGGTTATTATTTACATCGTACCATGCACTTCACTAAATGCCGTACGTACATTTACTTTATACAATGCTCATTATTATTCTTATGTAATTATAGCATTTATATATTACATACTATATTATTGTATATGATTATTGTCATATGCCTATTACTGCATTTATTTTACAAATTAAGAAATGGAGGTTCAGAGAGGTTAGGTAACTTTGCCTGAGTCACACAGCTAGTGATGGAATCAGAGATCAGAAACCAACCCTTTTCTGACTCTGAAGACAAGGCTCCTTATGTGTCCATCATGGAACTGGAAGGGAACTTAGAAATGATCTATTTCCAGGGGCCAGCCCGGTGGCGCACTGCTACAGTGCACCGCTTGGGAGCGCAGCGGCGCTCCCNTCTGGTACGGGCGCGACACTGAGGGTTGCGATCCGTTGCCGGACATGAAAAGAGACAAAAAAAAAAAAAGAAAAAAAAGAAATGATCTATTTCCAGCCCCTCATTTTATGGATGAGCCAATCCTGGCTCAGAGAAGAAGTGTGACTTGCCCAGGGTCACCCCACCAGTGGTCTTCAGACCCGGTCCCATGCTCCTCCTGCTGTCACACGCGACGTTCATCCTTTCTCTCAGGCAGTTGCTGGCCCCTCACACCAGTCTCCCTGAATGAGTTTGCTTCACCAGAATTGGCTCTGTCTATAGAAACAAAATGAGCTGTTTCATGAGCAAGTGTAAAAAATGCAGATTCAGAGATTAAAAGAAAAAAAACTGCTGGGATGTGACGTACTGAAGCAGGCGGGTATCAGTGGGTTCTGGGGCTCTCAGATTCGTTGTGAAATGAGGTACAGCACGTGGAAACAGGTGGTTGTTCAGTCGGCACTGACCGTCTGTCGTCCCCTCCTGGGATCCAGGGGAAGTAAGTCCCGCCCACCATCTCCTCTCTGCAATTTCCATTTCCATATTCAGAACCTTGGCACCACCTGAATTTTCCTTTCCTTCCTTGACCATGGTCACTTTCACCTGTGCTGTGCAAAGAGCAAAACCTGGATGTCCCCTTGACTGCTGGGACAGGGTTGCAAGGCTCTGCTTACAGGATGTTAAAACAAAAATATACTCCTGGGAGGTATTCATCATTGTTGAACACCCGATCACACTGACAAGTCAAATCTGAACAGGTCCCGCGATCCCCAGTCTAATACTTTAGTTTCTATGTTTATCAGTGGGCTGTGGGACAACACAGTATCAAATTTCATGGCAAATGTCATACAACTTAAAAGAACAAACCGCTGAGGCAAGGGATGGACCCCGTAATTTGGCTGTTCGAGCCCCTTGACCTTGGGAGGGCTGACCCAGCCTCTCCTCCCTGCTAGGTGTTGGGGAGTGGGGTGATGTCCAAGCCACTGATGGTATAGGCACAAAAAACAAGCCTACAGGTAACCCATCCCAAAAGCATGGCCGTGTTTGGGGCCTGGGTGTCAGGGGACCTGTGCTTAGGAGGAGTTTCCAAAATGTCTTGGCAGATCCAGAGATTCAATTTTGTCACAGTACTTTCAGAAGTGCTTGCATTGGGACCCTCACAGGTGTCTAAGATATCAAAAGGATGCCAGTTTATTTAACATGCCATTTTATAATGGCAAAAATATTCCTTTTCAACTGTCCAGTATGTCCTGAGCTGAGGAAACTGAATTTGTGGCTGGAATGTGGGTTGGTGAGTGGGGAATGAGAACAAAGGGAGAGAGGACCCTGAATGACATCGTCCAAGCCACAGTGGGGACCTATCTTTAGTGACCAGAATATTCCTGCCTTCCTGCTGTAGTATCTCTGCTGGACAGTGGGGGATAAACGCTGTGAAATTCTCCCACTCCAAAGCTTCTTTTTCACTGTCACAGCGTAACTGATTGCATTTGGCTTACATGATTGTAATCACATTTTAGGCTTTCTTTTCTGAGCTTATGCCAAATCATGCACAATGAACCGGGCACGTCCTGAGCTGCACGTTCTCAGGCATTCACTTGAATGCATACTAGCACCAACTAACTGCATATATATTTTTTAAGTAAACACTTTATGTATGTATAACATACATACCTAAAAGCATTCAGATTGCAAGGGTATAGCTCGATAAATCTTCACATAGTTAACACAATAACATAGAGAGTACTCAGAGCAAAATATAGAACATTATCAGCACCCCACAAATCTCCTTTGTGCCCCCATTAAGCCACTACCCTCTCAAAAGTAACTGCTGCCCTGCCCTCTAATATCATAGGTTTCCTTTTGCCTGTTTTTAGACTTTAAATATATGAAACTCACAGTGTTCTTTTTTTTTGTTCAACATTACATTTGTAGGATATGCCTATGTTGTTGTGTGCAGCAAATAGTGCATTTATATCATTGCTGCATGATATTTCATTATTTTAATATATAATTTATTAGTACATTCTAGCATTGGTAGGCAATTCAGTTGTTTTCAGTCGAGGGCTATTATAACAGTGATGCTGCAAGCATCTTGTGTTTATCATTGGGGTGAACCAACTATTTTTGAATCTAAGTTTACTCTCTTATAGTAATTTTATCTCAAAGTCTGCGAGTACATATTTGTCACTCCTATGAACAGGCTACCAGTCCCTGAGTGCCCCGATCCATGTTCTTTCCACCATGCCATGGTGCTGTTTGTGGACGTGGCCAATCTTCTGTCAGATTATAAGTCCATAGAAGTCTCACTGCATGTAGTAAGTAATCCACAACTGTTTGTTGAGTGAATGTTCTGATGAGCAATGGAACCCAAAATGTTGGGTTGCAATGGAAAACAGAAATCCAGGTTGCTCATTTCTGTTTTGCCATTGCAGTATACCATGAAGCTACAATAATTGTGCAAGGAAGCGCAAATCAAGGAGAAAAGGTTAAATTTGAGATGCAATAGAGCAGGGCCATTGAAGGGCTAGTAAATGGGGACCCAATGTGGGCCTTCCTATGTACTTGTCACTGGATATAATGAGATGCGTTAAATTAATAAATGTCAAAACCATTCCAGGCACGACTGTCATTTTCCAGATGAAACCTGCTCCCAGTGTACCTGTCCCGTCTACATTACACAGACACTACTAACATATGGTGGTGCCTTGGGGAGGAGGATGTAGCGAGAGAGGCAGGGGTTTTTTGTTTGTTTTTCATTTCAGAAAGTTCTAGCAACACAGTGAGAGGGAGGGTGGATGTCACCACAACTGAGAGTTCTGAGTGGAGTGTAGGGTTATTTTAACACTGTGTTGTGCCCAGGAGTGGCCATCCCTGGGCACCCACAATGCTATTGAAGTGAAGTTCAGATCCAGCTATGGCTCACTTTTCTTCTTGGGGTCTTTGTAGCCTTGAGGACTACTTTACCGACCCTTCCTCAGGAGATTGGGGGGGACCCACAGTTCCCCAACAGTGAGGAACTGCTTTCCTAATGGAAGTGGCTGTTTCCTAGACAGGAGGGGGTATGGGGGCACCCAAACACCCATCTGCTCTAAAGTACCTCCCAAGCCATGCTGTGTATTCTGAAAACTTGTGTTGGATGCATCCAAAACCAGTGACGGCTGAAGCTGCACTAACACATCAGCCAGGTCCAGACCTGAATAAAGGGTTGGTTGGGCAGTGCCTGCCCTACCTTGTGCTCCAGGGGCTCATGATTTCGGCACTTACTGCATTTCAGAAACAGTGCGGGCTTTTGTTTTTCCTTTCCTATTTTTCAGGAAGTTGATTTTGTCACCTAGAGAGGGTAGATTTGTTCCAAGTGTTAAAATTGCTCTAGGCATTGACTGTGTTCTTTGTCAACCAGAGCTGGAGCTGGTAACTGAGAAAGGGTCAGCTGGAAAAGTCATCATAGATCGCCTGTGACTTCTTGAAAAGACATGACATGTGTGCATGTGTATATGTGTGTGTGAGTGCATGTGTATATGTGTGTGCACGTGTGTGTATGTGTGTGCACGTGTATGTATGTGTGCATGCGTGTGCATGTGTGTACATGTGCATGTCTGCATGTTTGCATTTATGTATATGTGTGCGTGTGCATGTGTGTATGTGTGCATGTCTGCATGTTTGCATTTATGTATATGTGTGTGTGTGCATGTGTGTGTGAGCATTCACCAGATGGATCCTCAGGCTAGCAGGAGGATGGAGGGGAGTGGGGACCCTGTAGGCTTCTTCTCACACACAGCAGACTTCTTGTAGCTTTGTTTATTTTCCTGGAGTTTGAAGTTCCATCTCTGCGTGGGAGGCCTGATAGAACAAAGACCACCCACCTGCCTTTGCTTTTCTTTCCTTTTTTGTCTCCACAAAGCCCTGAGCATAGTCCCGCTGCAGTGTCAAAGAATTGTCTCCTGCTGTATTTCCTCAAGCCATGCTGACGGATCTGCCACTGGTTCCATCTGGGATTTAAGCAAGCAGACCCTGATGGGCAGGCACTTATGGGCATGGACCAAGTTCCCAGAAAGGCCATGTGTGTGGTCATTGAATTCCTAGGGGCAATAGGTGTGGGCTGGGGTGGGGTAGGGGGTGGCATTTTACAAACAACCTGAGACAGCAAGTTGTGGCTGGACTCAGTGCTTGCAGAAAAAAGACCAGAAAAGCTAATATGAGGAATGAGTTACAATCTATAGAAGACATAAAGGAATTTTCATACCACGCCAGTTGGAGAGCCCACTTCTGTCTGTCTGTGACATCACAGCACCCTGGCCGCTAGCTGATCCAGCTCTGCACACCCCTTCCCAGACTCTTCTCCATCCTTCCCAAATCCAGTCCTTATTCCAAAACGTTTGTCCCTCTTCTCTGTCGTTTCACACGTATCTCTTTAGTTATTTAGAATCAGTGTTTATCTCCTGGAACCTTGGATTTAAGCCAGAGACCTTGCCTTTGTGGTTTCCCTACTGCCCTGTGTTGGTTTCGAT
>NW_007731583.1:17695-25048 GCF_000696425.1 Galeopterus variegatus
GCTTTATTTCAAACTAAAAGCAAATAGACCAGTGAAATTTGATACTTAATTTTATTCTTTTTTAAAATTTTTGCTATGTAACAATTGCAGGGAGTCATATTGGATTTTAATGCACATCAGTATAAGTAGGGCATTGCATGGAATAAAAGAGATGCTTTTTTTATTGGAGGCCTTATCTTATGAAGCTCAATAAGTGTGTGGTGAGCAGCTTTTACCTACTTGCCCAGAGAGATGAGATCATGGGAGAAGTAAGAGCCTAAATGAGATAATTTTCTAAAAGGCACTGGCTTGGTCGTTCTAGAAACATTAATTACCTTTACATGGATTCTGGAAGCAACTTTAATTGATCCACTGAAGGTTCAGAACTGTCAGTATCTCAGATCACCAGCACGCAAGGGCCTTGGAGCAGGGAGACTTCAATTCTACCTGGTCTTAGCTCTGACCCTGAAGAGTGTGTGGTCCTGGGCAAGTCACCTCACCTCTCAGCACTNATTGATCCACTGAAGGTTCAGAACTGTCAGTATCTCAGATCACCAGCACGCAAGGGCCTTGGAGCAGGGAGACTTCAATTCTACCTGGTCTTAGCTCTGACCCTGAAGAGTGTGTGGTCCTGGGCAAGTCACCTCACCTCTCAGCACTACCTCTGTAAAACAGAAGGATTCCACTGGTTTCTTTCCTTAAACATCTACTGAGCACCTACTGGGAGCCTATTTCTTTGCTAGGTCCTGGTGATGAAAAGCTAACCAAAGGGTCCCTGCCCGGAGAAACTGAGAGAGTCCTGATAAAGAGAAATGAGAAGGGCTGGCCCAGTGGTGCACTCGGTTGAGTGTGGCGCTTGGGAGCACGGTGGCGCTCCCGCCGAGGGTTCGGATCCCATATAGAGACCAGTCCGCTCACTGGCTGAGTGTGGTGCGGGCGCGACTCGTGGGCGCGACACCGAGGGTTGCGATTCCATTGCCGGTCACGAAAAAAGACAAAAAGGAAAAAAAAGAGAGAGAGAAATGAGAAAACCGGACATTACAGTGCAGTGGGGAATGTGACGTGGATGCCCAGGATGCACAGGTGGCACTGAGGTGGTGCTAATGAACCTGGGAATGTCGCTCAGGAAAAACTTCTTGGAGTAGGTGGCACTTCTGCTGAGTTGGAGGTAAGAGAAGGCATTGCAGGCTGAGGGAGGATTCCTGAGGTCCCTTTCCTGTTGAGTCTGTAATTGAGATGTGTGGTCTATCCAGAGGTTTCACTGTGTTCTATCCAGCCCTGTCCTAGTCTGGGGCTGTGGCTGCCCTTGGGATAGTCCCTTCCCCACTCTAACCACAGCGGAGGAACCTCAGGGAGGCTTAGCTGTTGTTCCTCCTCGACTTCCGCCTACAATGTGCTTTTGGCTATTCCTGCTTCTAGGTCTTTCTTCCATAGCTGTCATGGCATGTAAGTCTCATTGGAACATATTTGATTAGAGATTACCCTGTAGTCACAGTTTATGCAAGAGATGATTTCCTGACTGTGTCATATTACTTAAAATTCACATAATTTGAGAATAGTTTTTCCATAGAAATAAGTTTATAGTAAGGGAGATGTGTTCTTCAAAAGCATAAAGTCAACAACCATTGAAGAATATTTTTGCTTGTTTTGAGCAGTTTTAAAAATGCATAATAGGGCCAGCCCGGTGGTGCACTGCTACAGTGCACTGCTTGGGAGCGCGGTGGCGCTCCCACCGAGGGTTCGGATCCCACATGCAGACCGGTTCCCGCTCACTGGCTGAGCGAGGTGTGGGAGCAACACCGAGGGTTGCGATCCCGTTGCCGGTCCCGGTCCGGTACGGGTGCGACACTGAGGGTTGCGATCCGTTGCCGGACACGAAAAAAGACGAAAAAAAAAAATGCATAATAATACATACATAATAGTAGTGTTTTATGATCTCTACCTTTCTTTCCAAAAGTTACTAAGTTTCTAGTGTGTTTTCCAGTACTAGCACTAGCACTTCTTAATGAATGCATGAATGACATTTCTATAGAATTTATAAAAAAGGTTTTAAGCTAAAAGATTTTAAGTAAGTATTTAAATAACATAGTAGTCACCAAAGTCACTCCCATGTGTTCTGAGACATGAAACAAAAGCCTTGACCATATAAAGGATGGCTGGTTTCCCTTTTACCTTGGAAAGTAGCACTGAATATCAGTACTTACAAGGGGGTGGGGCAACAGGATAACAGTTGACAATTCACTTCCTACCCACTTTGAAATTATATGGTTCTTGATCATTTTGTTTAATTAGAGCGATTTGGATTTTTGCACATAAAATGAAACTTTATTGACACTTTCATATCATACTATTTCAAGTTTACGTCAGTTCAAATCCACATAATAATACCCGTACTCTGTGTTTACCAATGTGTGAGTGACTTGGGGGAGGAGGGCAGACAAAGTGTGTGCAAATAGATGTATACCTGAAGCCATAGAATGTTAGCACCGAGCAGGCATGGGTGACAGTCCATCCAACCTCTGCATTTACAGATGAGGAAGTGGGGGCCCTGGAGGCAGAGTCAAGAGTTCACTCCGTGAGTTAGACCTTTTTTTGTTGTTTTATGGCTTAGAGTCAGGCATTACAGCTCAGTTTGAAGTTAGGGTCATCCAGTGCCTGTCACATAGTATGGACCCAAAAAATTCTGAAAGCAGCCTTGAGTGAGGGGCTCATGTCGTTTCTACACTGAACCTTCGCTTGAGAGCAGGAGGCTTCTGTCTTAGTCCATTCGGGCTGCTATAACTAAATATCATACCGTGGATAGCTCATAAGCAACAGAAATGTATATCTCATAGCCTGGGAAGTCCAAGATCAAGGACCCAGCAGATTTGGTGTCTGGTGAGGCTGTGCTTTCTCGTTCAAAGATGGAGCCTTCTCACTGCATCTTCACATGGTGGAAGGGGCAAAGGAGCTCTCGGGTCTCTCTTATAAGGGCACTAATCCTTTTCATGACCTAATCACTTCCCAAAGGCCCCACCTCCAGATACCATCACATTGGTGATTAGGCTTCAGCACATTGCATTTGGGGTAACACAAACATCAGACCATAGCAGCTTCTTAGGTGTGAGGAGAGGCTACTTGGTTTCCTGGTAAGGTGGAACTCAGGAGAGAAGAGGGAAGGAAGGCGTTCGTCGTGAAATCTCTGGTGTGGCCATGGCTTCCAGCCACACCTCTGCCCTACTAGGAACCAAGAACCAGCTGTGATTCCTGGATTCACTGCATCAGGCTTTCCAACCCATAGTTGAAGACAGCTTGCTTTAGAAACTCCAAGGCCATAAAATAAAGGGAAAACATTTGAGATGATTGAATTATCTAAATTAACCTAAAAACTGCTAAGTATGTAACAAATTGCATTTTTAGAAAGTTACCCAGCTGGGTTGCACAGATACCCAACTTCAGCCTGAGGTAGTGGTGGCTTTGCCCTTCACCCTCACTACTTAGATGTTGAATTATCTAAATTAACCTAAAAACTGCTAAGTATGTAACAAATTGCATTTTTAGAAAGTTACCCAGCTGGGTTGTACAGATACCCAACTTCAGCCTGAGGTAGTGGTGGCTTTGCCCTTCACCCTCACTACTTAGATGACCTTTGACCAGTTGCTTGGTAACTCTATTTTGTCATCTATTACAATACCTACTCCTAGGATTGCTGTGAAAATTAAATGCACTCTTTGTGTCAGGTTCCTGGATCTATTTCATTCAATATGTTAGTTCCTGACTTTTAAGTACAAATATTATGTCAAAAGCCAAACTCAGATAAAAATGGCTTTCACAACTAACAATGAGAAATTCTCCCATCAGATAATTAGAGTTTAGACTTAATACAACATCTCAAATTAAATGTTAATGTTAATGAGAAACTGGTCAATCACTTCCCAGACAGTAATGGGTTTGACACTGTGTCACTGGTTTTCTCACCAGCTCTTTCAGTAAGTGGGAGGAATGGGAAATGTGATCTTGTTTATGGTCCCTGCTGGTTTTTCCTATGATCTTAGAGAAATAACTAACATAGGAAGTACAGGCTCAGAAAAAGAAGTACAGCAGTCTAATTTTTGGTGGTATGCATTTTAAGGAAACAATGCTTTTCTGATCTCAAAAAGCTACTAAAACCATTTTTATAAAGTTTTATAATTTAAAAAATTATTTAGAAGTAATTTTTCATAATTTTCAAAGGCTACTCACTCTAAAAAGTTTTTGTTTTTTTTTTTCTTCCCTTCCTGCCCTGCCTCTCTCCTTTCTTCCCTCTTTCCTTCCTTTAATTTGCTTAAACTTTGTCCAGCTCTGAGCACTTATTTCCACACAGCCTTCTAGAGAGGCTGCATTGATCTCAATATTCCACCAGGAGAAGGGAGGATCTCTGTCTTTCTCTGTAGCCTTAGGGGCATTTGTCAATGTAAATCTACAAATGATATTTTTAATTTGCCTTTCTTTGCTTACTAGTGAGGTTGATGGCCATTTTAATTTCTTCTTCTGTGCTAAGGTTCTTTCCTGCCCTTCGGGGGCCGTGTGCTTCGTTCTATTTTATGGTATATGGAATATGTGATGCGTGACCCAAAAATGTCTTTCTGGGTTCTTCCCAGTAAACAACATATTAATGGAAGCACTCTTTAGCCTTCATTGCTATTTACATTTTGTTTTCTTTTTGTGCATCATCATGAGGGTTTTAATGGAAGGCTGGGATGGGCTGTGGATCAGATCAGTCTCATCAGCTGCTATACAAACCCCACCACAGAGACTTTGGACTTTCTTTTTTCTTTTATGGCACTCAGAATAATATCAAAGCACAGGGGCATATGAGGTGGCATAGCCTGATTATAAAAAGAATATTCTTTAAACTCATTAAAAAACAAAGACTCACTGGTAAATGTTTCCCCCTTACTATTTTGTATAAAAGATGGAAATATTTTCTTGGGATAAAAAGGTAGAAAAATTAGGTGGTTGGTGGTATCTAGCACAGGATTCCAGAAAGCAATGGGTAAATAAGAGATTTAAGAAGATTTTAGGAAATGCCAGAATGGTTTATTTGTGCTCACGTCCTTAACTTCAGTCCTTTTTCACGTGTAGTTTTTTAATAGGTAGCAGTTCTCCAGCTCCCCTGTTTAATTTTAAGTCTCTCAGTAGTATATGGTTGTGCATAAACATACATTTTCTCTTTCCGTATTAGTTCCTTAGATATCTTTGTTTACATATTAAGAAGTCAGGTTTTCTTGGTCATTGTTTCTGTAAAATTTTCATATAATTGCCTTGAAAACAGTCATTCAGACCAGGGAGCGGTAACTCAAGCTTCAGTTAATCAGTGACAGAGCCCAAACTAATAATTTATAAGGTTTCCTTACATCCAGAAGGAGCCCTGTCTATCACCTGGCTAGTGAGAGAAAACTGCAGGTAGAAAGTGTGCTCAGGATGTGTTCCCTTCACATTGATTCTGCTACATTCACTATAGGAAGAAGAACATTCCATCACATTTGCCATATGTAATTTCTGTTTAGCTTGTGCCTAATAGAGCCATGTGTGTTAGTGAGCTATTGCTGCATAACAAATTACCCCAGAACTTAGTGGTTTAACACAACGAACATTTATTATATCATACATAGTTTCTGGACCAGAAATCTGGGTGCAGCTTAGCTGTGTCCCCTGGCTCAGGGTCTCCCACAGGGCTGCAATCAAGAGATGGCCAGGGCTGCAGTCACCTCCAGGCTGGAGGGGAGGAGGATCTGCTTCTAAGCCACTCATGTGGCTGTCCATCCTCATGAGCCTTGTCATGTGACCTCTCCACAGGGCAGTTCATAGCACGATAGCTGGCTTCCCTCACAGGACAGTGAGAGAAAGGGAGCAAGACCGGATCTTGGCAGTGAAACCCCATCACATTTGCCATTTTCCAGGAGCAAGTCATAACCCAGCCCCCACGCTGGGTGAGTGTGAATACCAGGAGACAGGAGTCGCTGGATCCGCCCAATAGCCAACCCGCCATACCACAGAGCTTCATTTAAAATGATTCTGGGCGTCAGAAGGTCTGAAAGTCTTGCGCCCTCTAGTCCTGCTGCTGGCTATTTCGTGGCTGTGAGGGAACAGCTTCCTGCCAGTTAAACCCACAGGACCAGTCGCTGGTTTCAAGCTGTGTTCCCTTCCCCACCCAACTTCTGTCTTTCACAGACTTTTCAGGAATTGGCTCACTCCCCCTCTCTTCCGGTAGAAGCCGGTCACTTTTCTGCCTGAATTCTTCTTTGACCTTTGAAGCCAAACTTCTTCCCAACCCCAGAGGCCTCTGAAACAAACACAGAACTCTCATAAGCTTTTGCTTTAAACTGCAGGGAATCCAACCAGACGAAACCAATACGAGGAACAGCAGGGAGGGGTGGAAAGTTAGCAGAAGTCCACCCGAGCGCAGGACTGGCCCTCCTAGGAGGGAGGAGATAATACTGATCGAATGCCTAATATAGACCCTTTGCTAAGGGCCTTCCAGATGCTGACCCATCAGTTCTCAAACCAACACTACAGTAGGGCTGCAGTTACCTTTAATTTACATTATTCCAATTTAGTGCATGATGAAACTAAGACTCAGAGAGAACAAGTAACTTTCTCAAGCTTCAGAGTGAGTGTCAGAGTTAGGATGCGAGGCCAGCCAGTCTGATCTCAGCACCCCAGGTCTTCCCACAGGACCAGGGAACTTTTCATGGTGACCCTCTGGACCCATCCCTCAGATTCCCGTGTGGAAGTGAGTCAGGTTCTCGTCTTAAGCATCAGTCTACTCGGTCTTGCCAAGGTGAAGCTCTTTGACTCCAGACAAAGCTGGGGACAGGATGGTACCCCTCCTCAATTTCTTCTAGAACCTTCTTCACACGCTCCCATTTTGCCTTGGGCTATTTTTCTCTTTCACACAGGAGCTGCTTCAGCATTTAGGAGGCTTGGCCGCCCTCAGGCTCGTGGGCAAGGAAAGGGCTTCCTCAGTCTCTGGTGGCCCCTGTCTTCCTCCCTACCTCACCGACTGTGTGAACCCATCTTCTCTGATTGGGCTGACACGTATTCACCAGGGGACAGGAGTTGCTTCAGCATTTAGGAGGCTTGGCCGCCCTCAGGCTCATGGGCGCGGAAAGGGCTTCCTCAGTCCCTGGTGTCCCCTGTCTTCCTGCCTACCTCACCGACTGTGTGAACCCATCTTCTCTGATTGGGCTGACACGTATTCACCAGGGGTGGGCTGGGACGGCTGAAGGGAAGAGTGGAGAGCCAAATTATTGAACTGCCGGAGCCGGGACCTGGAGACCTCCAAGTGGGACAGACATTCACCTTTCTTTACTGGATATGCAGAGGTCCCAGGGATGTGGGCAACAATGCGGA
>NW_007731583.1:26048-30801 GCF_000696425.1 Galeopterus variegatus
CTTCCCTTCCTGCCCTGCCTCTCTCCTTTCTTCCCTCTTTCCTTCCTTTAATTTGCTTAAACTTTGTCCAGCTCTGAGCACTTATTTCCACACAGCCTTCTAGAGAGGCTGCATTGATCTCAATATTCCACCAGGAGAAGGGAGGATCTCTGTCTTTCTCTGTAGCCTTAGGGGCATTTGTCAATGTAAATCTACAAATGATATTTTTAATTTGCCTTTCTTTGCTTACTAGTGAGGTTGATGGCCATTTTAATTTCTTCTTCTGTGCTAAGGTTCTTTCCTGCCCTTCGGGGGCCGTGTGCTTCGTTCTATTTTATGGTATATGGAATATGTGATGCGTGACCCAAAAATGTCTTTCTGGGTTCTTCCCAGTAAACAACATATTAATGGAAGCACTCTTTAGCCTTCATTGCTATTTACATTTTGTTTTCTTTTTGTGCATCATCATGAGGGTTTTAATGGAAGGCTGGGATGGGCTGTGGATCAGATCAGTCTCATCAGCTGCTATACAAACCCCACCACAGAGACTTTGGACTTTCTTTTTTCTTTTATGGCACTCAGAATAATATCAAAGCACAGGGGCATATGAGGTGGCATAGCCTGATTATAAAAAGAATATTCTTTAAACTCATTAAAAAACAAAGACTCACTGGTAAATGTTTCCCCCTTACTATTTTGTATAAAAGATGGAAATATTTTCTTGGGATAAAAAGGTAGAAAAATTAGGTGGTTGGTGGTATCTAGCACAGGATTCCAGAAAGCAATGGGTAAATAAGAGATTTAAGAAGATTTTAGGAAATGCCAGAATGGTTTATTTGTGCTCACGTCCTTAACTTCAGTCCTTTTTCACGTGTAGTTTTTTAATAGGTAGCAGTTCTCCAGCTCCCCTGTTTAATTTTAAGTCTCTCAGTAGTATATGGTTGTGCATAAACATACATTTTCTCTTTCCGTATTAGTTCCTTAGATATCTTTGTTTACATATTAAGAAGTCAGGTTTTCTTGGTCATTGTTTCTGTAAAATTTTCATATAATTGCCTTGAAAACAGTCATTCAGACCAGGGAGCGGTAACTCAAGCTTCAGTTAATCAGTGACAGAGCCCAAACTAATAATTTATAAGGTTTCCTTACATCCAGAAGGAGCCCTGTCTATCACCTGGCTAGTGAGAGAAAACTGCAGGTAGAAAGTGTGCTCAGGATGTGTTCCCTTCACATTGATTCTGCTACATTCACTATAGGAAGAAGAACATTCCATCACATTTGCCATATGTAATTTCTGTTTAGCTTGTGCCTAATAGAGCCATGTGTGTTAGTGAGCTATTGCTGCATAACAAATTACCCCAGAACTTAGTGGTTTAACACAACGAACATTTATTATATCATACATAGTTTCTGGACCAGAAATCTGGGTGCAGCTTAGCTGTGTCCCCTGGCTCAGGGTCTCCCACAGGGCTGCAATCAAGAGATGGCCAGGGCTGCAGTCACCTCCAGGCTGGAGGGGAGGAGGATCTGCTTCTAAGCCACTCATGTGGCTGTCCATCCTCATGAGCCTTGTCATGTGACCTCTCCACAGGGCAGTTCATAGCACGATAGCTGGCTTCCCTCACAGGACAGTGAGAGAAAGGGAGCAAGACCGGATCTTGGCAGTGAAACCCCATCACATTTGCCATTTTCCAGGAGCAAGTCATAACCCAGCCCCCACGCTGGGTGAGTGTGAATACCAGGAGACAGGAGTCGCTGGATCCGCCCAATAGCCAACCCGCCATACCACAGAGCTTCATTTAAAATGATTCTGGGCGTCAGAAGGTCTGAAAGTCTTGCGCCCTCTAGTCCTGCTGCTGGCTATTTCGTGGCTGTGAGGGAACAGCTTCCTGCCAGTTAAACCCACAGGACCAGTCGCTGGTTTCAAGCTGTGTTCCCTTCCCCACCCAACTTCTGTCTTTCACAGACTTTTCAGGAATTGGCTCACTCCCCCTCTCTTCCGGTAGAAGCCGGTCACTTTTCTGCCTGAATTCTTCTTTGACCTTTGAAGCCAAACTTCTTCCCAACCCCAGAGGCCTCTGAAACAAACACAGAACTCTCATAAGCTTTTGCTTTAAACTGCAGGGAATCCAACCAGACGAAACCAATACGAGGAACAGCAGGGAGGGGTGGAAAGTTAGCAGAAGTCCACCCGAGCGCAGGACTGGCCCTCCTAGGAGGGAGGAGATAATACTGATCGAATGCCTAATATAGACCCTTTGCTAAGGGCCTTCCAGATGCTGACCCATCAGTTCTCAAACCAACACTACAGTAGGGCTGCAGTTACCTTTAATTTACATTATTCCAATTTAGTGCATGATGAAACTAAGACTCAGAGAGAACAAGTAACTTTCTCAAGCTTCAGAGTGAGTGTCAGAGTTAGGATGCGAGGCCAGCCAGTCTGATCTCAGCACCCCAGGTCTTCCCACAGGACCAGGGAACTTTTCATGGTGACCCTCTGGACCCATCCCTCAGATTCCCGTGTGGAAGTGAGTCAGGTTCTCGTCTTAAGCATCAGTCTACTCGGTCTTGCCAAGGTGAAGCTCTTTGACTCCAGACAAAGCTGGGGACAGGATGGTACCCCTCCTCAATTTCTTCTAGAACCTTCTTCACACGCTCCCATTTTGCCTTGGGCTATTTTTCTCTTTCACACAGGAGCTGCTTCAGCATTTAGGAGGCTTGGCCGCCCTCAGGCTCGTGGGCAAGGAAAGGGCTTCCTCAGTCTCTGGTGGCCCCTGTCTTCCTCCCTACCTCACCGACTGTGTGAACCCATCTTCTCTGATTGGGCTGACACGTATTCACCAGGGGTGGGCTGGGACGGCTGAAGGGAAGAGTGGAGAGCCAAATTATTGAACTGCCGGAGCCGGGACCTGGAGACCTCCAAGTGGGACAGACATTCACCTTTCTTTACTGGATATGCAGAGGTCCCAGGGATGTGGGCAGCAATGGGTGACTGGGGAACACTGAGGGACGTGGGGCAGCATACTTAGGAGCCAACCCAGTGGTGGACTTCTGCATAGGGAGATGGTACATACCTCCCTTCCTAAGATTAGTAGTTCATAATACTTTTGTGGTCAGAAACCCCTTGGAGAATCCATGGATCTTCTCCACATGGAATATGAAGCCCAAACCTCCAGGTTAAGACCTAAGGCAAGGCTCGCTCGGCCTCTTCTCCCATTGCTGCAAGCCCGCTGAAGCCTCAGCTGAGCCTCCCAGCCTCGGGGCGACCTGGAAGCAGGTTCCTGTCAGCGGGGCTGGCAGTATCAGCGTCCCTACCTCCTGCAGACTTGCTGTCCTCCGTCTACTGCAGGAGCTTCCTAGCTCCTGTTTCTACTCTGAGAGGCTGAGTTCTCAGCCCATTTGGAGAACAGGAACAATTGATATTCCTCAGCTCAATTTACCCATTTTCCTAGGCTCCGATTAGGAAATGGGCTCAGATGTCCCATTCAAGAAATCTCTTCAAAGTAGCGTTTTTGCAAAGCTCGCTGTTATAGACAATATTAAAGTCCTTTCATCTGGCACCTTGTAGCAGCAGGCATACTTTCCACTGAGGGGAGAAATGGGGTCAAAACCCAAACTGATGGAAACTTCTGGTTGGAAACATCTAGAACTGTCCAGAATAAGCGCTACAGTCACAAGATTTTACCACTGAGCATGTAGGTACAGCTAGAGCATTTTAAAGCCATTTTTTCCATGGCCCTGTTTGGTGGACCTTTGTTTTGTGACCTCAAGTTTCACAAGTGTTTAAAACATGAAACAGTGTGTTTTGGCAGCCATGTGACAGCCTCTGAGACAGCTGTCTCTGGAAACGTAAAGGACTGTCCTCAGCAGCCAGGCGCAAAACAAAACAAGAGACCATCCTCAGAACGTGACAGTTCGTTGGACTCCACTTATTCCGCTGACTGTTTAAACCAACTGGATGATGTATGGCATGAGCCCACGATGAACGGCTTGGACTTAGCCGTAGAGGATGCTTTCCGATCTTTTCTCTCCGCATCATATTATTCTGCATCTTCCCAGTTGGTTCTCCAACTTTGCCATCTGTTTGGCAAAATTCAAGGAATGCAGCAAGCATTTAATTTATTGTACCTTTCATAGCAGCAGCATCTTCCAAGCATTCCATCAGGACAGGCAGGCCTGATTTCCACTGCCCAAGTCCCTCTCGGTGATCTCTAATTAAATATGCTTTTCCCAGATGTTTCTCTGCCATGTGCCTTATGGTGGTTTCCACCATTTTCCCTAGAACTAATGTTCATTATTTTGCCTTTTGACCTCTGCTCTTTAAAATTTAACTAAGAGTCATGTTTGCCACTGGTCAGTCCTGTTCTATTTCAAAGTGAACTGAAAAGATCTTATCTCGGAAATGTGTGGCTTAAAGAAACTTGAGATGATATGAAAGTTTAGCCACAGATGAATATACTTGGAAAAGTGCAATTAGATGAAGACCAGGAGTAGGGGTGGTTAAGGCATTAATTCATCAACAACGCATGGTATTTTCCAGATTTTTTCCAATGAGTATGAAGAGGTTAATGAAAAGTATGCCAATGTACTAACTAGTCTCTAGTAAAAACATTCAGACTTCTGAAGCTTATGGCACCTGCCACCTGCATCCTTCCCGGGTCCTTTGTCATCCCTGTTTGGTAGCAGTGTGTATTAGAGCAGTGCACACAGTCCCACACTGGCGTCCCGGAACTGGTGGTGTTTGGGCATTCTGCACCCCTGCCCTCTTCTCACA
>NW_007731583.1:31512-34385 GCF_000696425.1 Galeopterus variegatus
GACCGGTAAGGGGATCCCAACCCTTGGTGTGGTGTGGCCCACACCACGCTCAGCCAGTGAGAGCACCAGCCATCCCTATATAGGATCCGAACCCGCGGCAGGAGCGCCTCTGCGCTCCCAGCGCTGCACCCTCTCGAGTGTGCCACGGGGTCAGCCCCATAAATTTATTTTTGAAATCACAGGAGCTTCACCAGTCAGTGTGTCAAGTTTGGTTGACAGGGATTTTGGAAATCCAAGCGCTACGTTAGGTAGAAATCACGGTGCTTGTTATTCATCAGGCGGAACTGCGAAGCAGAGCCCGAGAGAAAGCCACTAAGGTGTCACTCCCCCATTAGTCTTAACAGCCACACACACACCATGGGTGTCCCTGGAGGTGCAGAAACAAACATGGACAGAGCCCCTTCCCTCGTACGCCACGCTTCGTTGCTGTGGCAGCCTGGGGCTCTCTCCTCCTTCCCTTGGCAGCTGCCCCATGACTTTCCTGGGATGAAGCCCTGCCATCCAGCACGCCTCCACCCCCTACGTGTTTTGGGTCCACATAAAGGTTCTTCTCCTGTGTATCTGCTGGCGATCCATCACTGAGAGGCACTGTCACCCAGAACTCCTGAGCATGACTTCTCTCCAGACTGGGCAAGGCACCTTCAAGATAAATCAAGTGTCAGGTTTTCCAGGTGTTCTTAATTACATTCAATGAGGATGATTGAGATTCTTATAAAAAGGTGAAAATAGGTACAACTGTGACTATATTTCTATCAAGAAAGTGTACAGGGTGCAGATCAGAAGAGGAGACCTCCTGGTGATATAACTGAGAGAAGATGCCACAGGCTCATGGGCTTTGAAGACAGTGACATTGGATTTGAACTCTGGTTCTGAAATTTACTAGTTTATCTGGCCTCAGTCAAATTAGTGTACTTTTACGACTCAGTTTCCTCATCTGTAAAATGGTCTCAGTAATACCAACCTCATAGACTTTTTATAGAGATCACATGAAATGTTATATGTGAAACTGCTTGTGATAGAGGTACTCAATCAAAATATATGAATTTTCTCCTTCTCCCTGCAATTGCCCTATCTGGCTGCCTGTTCCTTTGAAAACCATGTGTGACCACATCTGTGTGTCTAGCAGGGATGGCCTTCCCTCTGTATCTGTTTGTTCTGACCTTGTCTTCTAATTGGGCTGGATAATTACATGGTAGGAATTTTCCCCAACATCAGGGAAGAGAAATGCCTTCACTGTGTTTTAATGCAGAAGCCCTTTACCAAGCATAGTAGTCAATACCACGGGCAATGTCTTTGTTGGGAAAAAGGAATCAGCTGTTAATGAATGCTAAGTGCTGCCCCTTTAGAGAAGGGAAGAATGTATCGGCAGCCCCCAGCACCAAACCAGAGCCAAAGACTCTGCATTTCATTTTGTTAACTTTTCAACCAAATATGCTCTCCCAAAGCTGTCTTCACCCGATGGCTCCAGCTTGGTGTCAAAGGGCTCGTGGCTTGTCAACCTGCTCACCTTATTTTGTTTTTATTTCTCTCCTTTTGGGAAATAGAACATTTTTTCCTTTAAGAACCTATCTAGCCTTTTTCTTCTTGGCCAAAAGCACCATAGTTTCATTCTGTATGAATATTATGTACTATTTTTCAAGTTATGGTGTCTCTACTATTAGAAACTACTTTATTTTGAGTTTATGAGTGAAATAGCTTAGTCTTCTGAACTCACATGCATTTCTGTCTAAATGACTGGATATTTCTAACCTATATTTATTCTATATTGTCTACTTCCAAGAGGTTTATGATGATGTATATGTTAAAAACCAAATCTCTAATTCCTCTTCAATCTTAGAAAAATGCTGTAAAAGAAACTTTACCTGGTAATTCTTCTTCCCTTGCAAAAAGAAGAAGGTGGCCTTTTCCCCTCACTCAGGAACAGGGGGAGTCAAGCCTGGCTTTGGGTGAGGAGAGTTTCCGCAGCGGGCGGGAGCAGGCAGCGGATGCAGGAGTGCACTGAACATGCCTGCTCGGGTCCATGCACAGTTTCTTTCTCTTTTTAACCATGTGGAGACCTTTGCTGTAAGTCTCCTTGCAGCTCGCCACCCACAATGTGGACTCAAATGTCTTGGGTCTGCTCTGATTAATTCCACTAAATTCAATTTAGCAAACACTTGTCGAGCACCTACTGTGTAGCAGGAAGTGTCTGAGGCCCTGGGGACACAGCATTGACTAGACAATCTACAAAACCCCCTGCCTCCTGGACCTGCCATCCTAGGGAGTCCAGTCCTGGGAAGGCATCACTGCACCTCTGCCAGCCCTGGAAAACCTGGAAACAATGGATACAGCAAGTATCCGTGGCCGAGTCCTTGCCGATGCCCTTGATCTCTGCCGGTCTGCCTCCTGCTTACCCTGGAACTCCCCCTCCAGAAAGCCTTGGCCAGTTCCACCCAGGCCTGCCGAGCTGGTCCCCCACCTCTGTTCTGTTAGCACACTCTCTGCATCTGTCTCCCAACTTGCTCTTTTGTTTATAATTAATTGATTTGAGGTCTGTCTCTCCTACTAGAATGTGTGCCTGAGAGCAAGGATCTTGACTTGATCTTCCTGCTTTCCTAACAGTTGGGCTACTGTGCCGGCATGTAGTATGTGTTCAGTAGATGTGCACCAAGTGACTGAATCGAGGGATGAATGACACTCAGTAATATCTTAGAACCACAGTACTGAGACTTTCCAAAACTTACATATGCCGTTGTACAAAAGGTCTGAGTTACTGCTTTTTCATAATACCTAACACTACGTTTCCATAGCAGTAACTTCTGGATATTGGTACGAGAAGGACTTTGCACAGTGTGACGATCCCAGAGTCCCTGGCCTGGTTCTGAAGAGGGGGA
>NW_007731583.1:35338-39503 GCF_000696425.1 Galeopterus variegatus
GAGAAGGACTTTGCACAGTGTGACGATCCCAGAGTCCCTGGCCTGGTTCTGAAGAGGGGGATAAGGTAGGGGTGCCACGTTGCATGGCGGAGGCCTCGGTTTGGGTAAAGCTGTGTTCACTGGGTGAGCAGATTGAAGCCCTAGGGTGGGGCTGCTGAAAGCCAAAGCACTGGGAAGGACAGCTGGCTGCGAGAGGGGAGAAACAGGTGACAGGAAGAGCAGTTACCTGTTCTGTGGTACCAGCAGCACCGCAGGCCCCAGAGCCACATCCCAGCAGGAGACTGTGTCCTCCAGCATGCCCGGGGCCGGAGGAGAGGCTCCCGGATGTTCCCGTGCAGTCCGAAATAAGGCAGGAGCATTGTCCTTCCCAGAAGGTTTTCTTGAACTTATATCATTAAACGAATTTGTGTTTAGTTGAAAAGGTCTGTGTTGAACAGTTCATTCCCCAACAACATTCACCTATGAGATACCCAGCATTTGGGTTCCACTCCACAAGTACTGCCAGTACGTCATCCCATTCATTCCCAAAGGACTTCATTCCCATCCTGTCATCCCTGGGCCCACCCCAATCCAAGGCAAGAAAAAGGGAACCTGCCATGAATCTGAGACCCTGGATCTCCACAGAGTGTGCTGGAAGTTGGGGAGCCGGGGCCCCGTGTGGACCTGCACCTCATGCCTCCTTCTCGGCTGTCTTCTTTTCTTTTTACTATGACATAGGAACACCGGGGCATAGTTGTCTGTCTTTAATATATAAACATGCAGTTTAAGATGGAAATCCACAAGGATAGCAGAAGAAGAACTTTATCCAGTCACATTCCTGTAAGAAATGGTGTACAGACCAGAGCTGGGCAGAGAGATAACCTGGGTTTTGCATTCTCAAGCATATGACCCTCCATACCCCGAAACATAGCCAATCTAATAGGGTAGTATAAGGCAACCTGCAAAAATCAAGGACTTTGGCCCTCTGAGGTGTTTGTTCCAATAGAAAATATACATTATTGTGAAGCATCTTTCTTATTGATAGTTGAGGTTTTAAAAACACAGGCAGATTTTAATATTTTGGCAATTTCCTATTTTTTGCAGTCCAATAAGAATTTATTTTTAATCATACTTTTTCCACTGCAAAAATAAGCCACGCTTTAATTAAGAAAATTTGGAAACCACCAAAAAGCACATAGGCACAAAATCACCCTCATGCCTTTAACCATGGATAATGAGGCACATTATTATTTTTTTATTATTTTAGGGCACATTCTTTCAGTTATGAATATAAATGTGTGTTTGGAACAAATTGGATCATCTCGACTCTACTTTGTATGCTGTGTTTTCTAGATATCTATTCAGTTCATTCAACAAAAATTATTTGAAGGCTTACTATGTGCAGACAGAATGCTGGGCACCTGGGGTTGCATCCGCAAATCAAGCAGACAGCTCCTCATCACACTGAGCTTTATTCCAAAGAGGGAGGCAGACAGTGGGCAAGGAGGTGCATACATACACCAAGCAGGGATGAGCCCTATGAGAAGAGTAAAGTCCAGGAGGGGGCCAGGAGTGCAGGGGGCGCTGGCTGTGCAAGGGCTGTGGTTTAACTTATCATGGGCAGAGAAGGCTCTACTGAGAAGTGGTATTTCAGCAGAGGCATGGAGGAGCTTTGTCGCCATATGGGGGAAGGGAGTTCTAGGCAGGGGGAACAGCATAGGCAAAAGCCCAGAGGAGAGGCAGGCATGGCATGTTCCAACAATTGCGGGGGGCTGTGAGAAGAGAGCAGGGTGGGCCAGAGGGTGGAACACCCAGTAAGGTCGTGGAGGTAACAGGACCAGGAGGCTTGGTGGCCTCCCAGAGCACCTGGGCTTCACGGCAGCTCTCTTGCAGGTGGGCAGAGAACGGATTGCAGAGGCAGGAGCTGGAGAATGGGGCAGGTGGGAAGCAGCAGCTTTGGCTGGCATCAGGGGGATGCTGTGTGGAAGGAGGACCTGGGAACCAGGAAGCCACTCACAAGAGGCCGGCTCTAAGCATGAGGACGTTTCAGGAATGCTTTGACCAATCTATTTCACTCACATTTTCTTACATATGCACAATAGTGATATGTGACTTTAAATTGGTGTCTAAATAAATCTCAAATAGCGCTTTCAATAAGTATAAATTAGCTTTCAATAAGTATAAATTAAAGATTCCAAGTGATTAGAGAATATTATCTTACTTGGCACATTTTCCCTTAGTGATAAAGCTTAAAATTTGGGACCCTTGGATTTGATGAAATACAGAATTATGAACAGAGCTGAAGTCCTGCTGGAACTTTCCTGTATAGAGTCACCAAATGGAAGTAGAGTGGACACCCCTTCAAATAGAAGACGGGGCAGACGCAACCAAACCTTAGAATCCTGCTTAGGGCCCAAGCAAATCCCGAATCCCTACTTTGTCCTTCTGTATGTGAAGCCCCACTTCCCAACACACACTACAGGCATGTCCCCAGGTGGTGGGACCTGCCCACCCTGCCAATTCCTTATGGCTCCAGGACGCGCTGAAAACAAGATGATGTTTACTATGGCCAATTAGTTCATCAGCCATGCACAATCCGAAAATGACAAAACAATCATTTGAATCAAGGCTGTAATGGAAAATCTGGGATGTATGGTTGCCATGCCGAAGCAATCATGTTGGGTCATTAAAGAGCCAGTTTGGGGGCAGAAAAATGTTGGCTTTCCTTCCTGTGATTCACACACCACCCAGAAGTCTCTGGCTTCCTGGAATTTTAAATGTAACTCAAAATCATTTGGCAAAAATGTCGAAACACCACAATTTTCACTAACAAGCCCTTGCATATTCTCAATAGTAGATGGATGAATTGGGCTGTTTACACACTGTGATTTGAAGGCTGTATTTTTAAGCTACAGATTCCCAGGTTCTGTGTCTATAAGTAGATCTCTCTGGGTGGTCTAGGAGGCTCCAGTTAAGACTAATGACACTGATTCTATCCGGTGCACTTGGAAGGTGTACAGGCCACCCGGTGGGAGAGAGCACCTCCTGCCCCTCCCCTCCTCCCAGCTCTCTGCTCCCCAAGCTGCAGGAGGCCTGGCGCCCCCTCCCCACTCAGGAGCTCTGCAGGCTTAGGGCAAGACCGTGCTGTGTTTAGAGGTGTCCCTGTTGAACTCTGCATCACGTGGGGAGAAACCAGATTCCTCAGCAACTTTCTGCTCCTTGGTCAAGTGACCTTCACCTTCCTCCTTCCCTTAGTAAGCCTGAAAGCTACTAAGTTCTCATGTAAGAAAGCTAGACCGTGATTGGTGTAAAAATGAGGCTGTTGACCTTTGCCAAGACTGAACGTCATCTTTGTAGTCTATGAATGGGTGTGTGGAGTTTTCTCATCAACCATCCTTCTCTCTCGGCGAGAGCCCTTTTCTTCCAGTTCTTTTGTCCTATGTTCCCCCTTTACTTCCTGGACTCATCTGTTTAAGTTCCCTCCTGCAGCACAAGTGTGAGTAGACTCGTCACGCTGTGCATCTGGGATAGTCAACGCAGCTAGTAGGAAGTGGGCTTTCCAAACACTGGGGGCTGCCATGGGTGTCTCGCAGGGGAGTGTCACTCTCCGGAATTTTATAAAACCGTCTCTTTGTTTGTTTGCCATTCTAGAGTTGTTAGTGGGTATTATTATTTCTGAATCCACTTTTTTCTCTATTTGTCTCCTTCTAGTGGTAGATTTATTTCTAAGTATGTGATTAAGGAACAAATCACAAAATGAATGGTACTGATGTCCCTGCCTACACATGAAAAATACATTTGTTTTATAGTGACTTGTGAGAAGGGAAAAAGATTGTTTTTACTACCACCCTTACAACCTCCATTTCTCACAAAGCTACTCTGTTGTTATTTCATATACGTGAGTCATTGGCTCACGTTATTCTATTTTACGATCATTTGCCTTAACTATCTGCTATTGAAATGAATTGCAATCAAGAATCTGAAATTTAAAATAATAGGTTACCTTGTGATTTCTGGAACATATAAAGCCCCCGAGTTAGGGCACAGCAACAGTGAAGCAAGGCCACTTCCACTTCCTGTGTAATGATAACGCATGCCCCATGTCTCCAGAACAGTTATTCTCATGTTTAGGCGTTCATATATACAGGACAGAAAAAAACATCAAACAGAGGCCAATTTTTTTTTT
>NW_007731583.1:39870-41310 GCF_000696425.1 Galeopterus variegatus
TGCTCCCGCACCTCGCTCAGCCAGTGAGCGGCCGGTCTGTATGTGGGATCCGAACCCTTGGCAGGAGCGCCGCCGCGCTCCCAAGCGGCGCACTGTAGCAGTGCGCCACCGGGCCGGCCCCGAGGCCAATTTTTGTAGTTAGGAGTTATGAGCTCCTATTAATGGGAACTTTTTTGTATAAGAATCCATTTGCAGACAAGAAAGTAAAAAATGACTTGAATTGTTTTGATATGGAAAAAGATTCCCTACTTCTTGTTCCAAAGGCCACTTGGTTTTAATGTCTCTGCTACATCTTTTATTCTTGTTTTGTTTTGTTTAGTTTTTAAGTAAAATTAATCTCACAAAGAATGTCCTGTGGAAAAACAGAGAGACCTAGCTACCCTGTAATGAAAACCAGGTTTCCTATCTGAAACGTTTAAGAAATTAATTTTGTTTCAGAGTTTTTGTCTAAGGGATCAACTTTATGTCACAGTCTAACCTGCAAGCCAGTCTCTAAACATGAATATAGAATTAATGACAGTGTTGATTCTGGGATGTCAGCATCTGTTTGATGACAAAATGATTTATGTCTATCTTATCTACCTGTCTATACTTAATAACAAAACACACTGATTGCATGGTCTCTGATAATACAGCATCCAGAAAATAATTCTACTTTTTATGTATAAACATCAAAACACACAAAAAAATTTTCTAAAGATTTGAGAAGATTGCTATTAGAACTGAAAAAAACTCCTTATGATCTTTTGGCAATTCTACATTTTCTAATTATTATCTGGAATGACCTTTCTTTACCTCAAATGTACAAAGAGTTGAGAGTTTGTACGCAGGTATTTAGTCATATCCAGACTCAAGCAACTCACACTATGTATAGGGTGGAGGCAGAGCTCTGTAAAGGCTTCTCATCATTTTAGCATTTGTTTCGTCTGGTGCTAAATTAGCTCATTTCTTTTATGTTGTGAAAATGCATGCTTTCGGGTTCTTGTTTTCTTCCCTCTGTCACTTTGCAATTGAGCTTTATGAAGATTAAGACGCCTGTAGCCTGCTTCCTACCCTGCCCTGAGTTGTATGTAGGTCACAATTCTTGAGACAGAAATAAGACTCCGTTTGGTGTTTATATCTCTGCAGCTGCATCATCATCTCGTATCAAATCCAGGCCCTCGGGGGATGGAGACTTTCTCATCACAGATGGCACTCAGGATTGGAGATCCCATCCACAGTTGCTCAGAAATGTGGAGGAGCCATTTTCAAGTTGTCTGAGCTCAGGCTAAGAATCTGCCGTGCTGCTCACAGCACTTTAGTTGTTAAGCCACGCTGGTTGCTGTGGGTCAGCTGAGATGTCCCATTAGCGTCTCCTCCTTCCAGAGGTCTGCGTTCACGGTGGTGGGCAGGACAGCAGATGCTCTCTGCTTTGTCTGAACAGCAGTTTGAAGGAGTCTC
>NW_007731583.1:41579-50363 GCF_000696425.1 Galeopterus variegatus
GGGACTGTCACAGAGCACCTAGTACTGTACAAAGTTGTACCCACATAAGGTGCTTCATCTGTAGAACTTTACAGGTTCCAGTTAATGCTACAGAATGTGTACGTAATGCACACTCAGCTCAGTGAACTAAGGACTAGTCATGCCTTCTCTCAGCCAAGGAATCTTCATGGAAGGGGCAGAGCCTTCCCATCTGTTTGAAGGAACTTACAGGAACTAGCAAGCTTAGAAGAACAGAGAAGTTCTAGACACAAGGCATGCTGCTGGCGTTGAGGGGACGACTGATTTGACTTTCCTCCTCCTCCTCTTTTCTGTGTTCTGGTAAAATTCACGAAGTGGATTTCATTCATTCAGTTACTCAACAACTAACAAACACCTGCTGTGTGTGAGGCATTGTGCTAGGTGCAAAGAAGGACACAAAGAGGGACGGGACCCAGTCTCAGCCCCCAGGACATGCAGTCCAGTGAGGTGCATGAGGCATGTTCACAAATTGCCACAAGTACCCCAGGAGAAGAGCACACAAAAATATTACCGGAGTTCAGAAAAAGAAGCAATCACATTGGTTTGGGGGGTGAGCCAAGCAACACAGTCTGCAAAGGCTTTGTAGGAAGTGATATTGAGCTGGAACTTGAAGGATGGGGAGCTTTACTACGCTCAGATGGGAGGTGGGTGTTCCAGATGCACCAGTTGGCTGGGCAGGGGCTAGCGATCCAGAGGGTGGGTGTGGCCGCTGTTCAAATGTGTGCAAAGGGGCGTGGAGCTAGTGGGTGAGCACAGATGGAAACTGAGCAGGATGGGAGTTAGAGGCCAGATAAGGAGCTCGAACTTCACTTGGCAGGAAACGGGGAATCGTCGAAGGCTTTTGAGCAGAGACGCGGCTGTGTAGTTAGGACAGATTGAAGAAGGGGGACAGAGTGAGGAGATGGCTGTTCCAGCTGTTTCCAGGTGAGAGAAGAGAGAGGTTCCTGAGACGATGAGACTGGGAGGCAAAGCAAGTGGAAAGGCGGCTCTGGGGCTGGAGGAAGGGGGACTCCATTACTGAAGAAGAAAGGGGGAGGAAGCCAAGGTGCAGAGGTGCAGATGGGCAGTGCCCAGGTCCCCGCAGGGGCTTCTGCAGAACTCAGAGGTGCATTTCCAGAGAGTCCACTTTAAACCGAGCACCCCTGGTCACCTTGTAGCAGAACCATTCGAAGCTGCCTCCTTCCTGCTCACCCTGCTTGCTTCTCCAGCCACGAAGGGGCCGGAAGCTGCAGCTAGGAGCTGGGGAAGTGGAGGAGGTTTAACTTAATGTAGGGTTAGAAGTTTCTATTATTAACTGGGATTATCACACTTTTGTTGACTTGAATGAGACTGTTTGCTACCGAAAGTGACTGAAGGACTTCCTGTTACTTTCCTAATGTGATCAGAAACGTTATGGGACCCACCTAAGTTTTCATGTAGGTGCAGGTTTAACAGGGAGACAGGAAAAGGTGTATTTTAGATTCATGCCGTGATTCCAACACATTTGACAACCATTTACACAGTTAGAGAACCCCTGGTGGGTAGTAAGCGTTCCCGTGTCACCTACACTTCCTCCCTTCCTCCTTCCCTGAGGACAGGTCCGAATGAATGCATGTACGCTCAAGTGCAAACAACAATGTACCGTCTCTGCAATGAGAATGTGCCAGGGTCAGAAAACTTAAGTTAAAGATATTGGTGTCTAATTCTCGAATGTCAGACATTGGCAAGGGGAGAGGGCATCCTCATTAGGGAGGTGGGAGGACACGGGGCCTCCAGAGCCATCAGCATGGAGAAGTGGGGAAGCCATTAAAGATCACAGCACCACATGCAGTGCACTTGGGACAACAAGAGACAGTTTAGGGTATGGCACACTCATTAACTTGTTACAAGGAGGCAACCTTTGCAACTTTGAGTAGGCAGACACTGAGGTCACCCAAGTTACATTTCAGACCCAAAAAGGGGAAAACAGAACAAAACCTGAGATCTACTCAGTATCCTTTATATGAGGGTTCCGACAGTTCCAAAGTATCCATCCTGGGAAAAGCTAAATGGAGCTAAATAAGCCAAAAGTCTAAATACCGGAAGTGGAACACACCCTCCTGACTAGGTCTGCCCCGGTTCACATTGTCTAGCTGTGCCCCTGACATTGCTGGTTTAACAACTGTACCAATATTTTTCTTATTCACATTCATTAATAAAGAGAAAGAGGAAAAACGTGGGCCTGTTTTATTCTCTGCCATCATTTAAATCATGTTGAATTGTGAATTTAAATTTTTCTGGAAACTTTTCTTATACACAATCTATCTTTTTCCAAAAAGTTCCCCCAGAATACATTCTTTGAGACTAAAATATACATATATATTTTTAGGGAGTATATATAAGTTAAAATCTATTATTTAGTTCCAGGGTTAATTTTATGCCTTCAATATGGATTGTGTTTATTTCCTTTTTTTCATTTCACTTTTTATTTGGAAATAATTTCAAACTTGCAGAAAAGTTGCAAAAATAAGATAGTACAAAGAACATACATGTATCCTTTACCCAGACTCACCTATTGTTAATACTGTATTCCATCTGCTCTGTCTAGACCATATTTTTTTTCTGAACTATGTGAGAGTCAGCTACATACGTCACAGCACTTTATTCCTGAGTACTTCAGTGTATGTATGAACAGGGACGTCCGACACAATTGCAGCACACATGATCAACGTCGGTAGATTTAACGGGATTCACTACTTTGATCTAATTTAACATGGCTCGTGTTTGTTGCTGATTGTGGTACCCTAGCACATTTTCAAGGCCTGATACAATGTAAGGTTGCTTTTTATATGACAATCAGAGTAGCAGAGATAATGTCATGTTTTATGACACATACTTTTTAATGATCTTCTGGAGTTTGAGTTCCTTGATTTAAATTAACCCTAGGTTGGTGTCTCGGTCAGAGGTTAAAGCAACAGACTTGCAGCAATTGCATTTTATACCAGCTCTTCACCAAATGCACCCCATTTATCATAACCGATGCACCTCTGAAAAGGTATCTGTGGCTACAGCCCCTGTACAGCACCGTGTTGCAGAGCCGAGGTGGAGCCCAAGACCAACGTTTTGGATCCTGAGTTCAATGCAGTATTAAAGGAGATTCCAGTTGTCACTTTATTTTGAATCTCTAAGGAGGGAATGGTCATTTCCTTACAAGACATTTGCTCTCGACATGTCTGAAGTTGAAACGTAAATTCTGTGCCAAACCGCGGGGCACAGAGGAGAGAGGCCCCCTGGAGAGGTGCCATCTTTTCAAATCTCCTCCTTTCTCGTCAACACTAGTAGATCTCTACACAGGAAAATATAAACTAAGTGCTATTTGCCAGATTATGGTGTCTCTAGTTTCTTAAACGTTTAACTGGAAGCTTTTTAGTACTTAAAATCATAAAATCAATTTTTTTAGAAAAATCTGGAAGCCCATTAAAGGGTATTAATTATGTCAGTATTTGCTTGAAAACACCCAAGGAAAAGCAGTGATTCCCTTTTACACACAGCAATATCAATTAGATTAAAAAGTTATTTCCAGGCTGGCTTAGTTGGTAGAGCATGGTCCTGATAACACCAAGGTCCAGGGTTCAATTCCTGTACCAGCCAGCTGCAAAAAAAAAAAAAAAAAAAAAGCTATTTCCATAATGTAAGTGAAAGTCTTCACACAGGGGCTCCCTGGCTGAACTTTTCCATATTTCTTTGGTCCACAGCAGGCTCTCTGTGCCCTCCTGCTCTCCTTGTCAAATGTGCTTTCCTGTGAGAATCTCTGAGGGTGTTCCAAAGCTCTAAGCGTCTGGGAGCTTGGGCGAGGTCACACTGATAAGGGAATGTCAATTAACATTTTTATGGTTTCCCATGAGTCCTGTGAAGAGACAGCACAGCCCGCAATCCAGATAAGTGTGACATTACATACTTTTTAGCTGTAGTTTTGTTTTGTTCTGTTTCTGCAGAGGAGCTGATATGGGAGAGGTGAAAGAGATGTTGGGAATGTCATAGATTTTTGTCTCTCTAAATCAGGTGGTTCTCCTGGAGACCACATGTCACACAGCTGGCAGGAAATCCCACCGCATCACGTCTGGGGCTGCTGCCCTACCCTCTTGCAGTTGTGGGAAAGTCTCTGCGTGTCCGCAGAGCAGAGAATTCAGAAAGGCCGTTAGTGCTCAGTTCACAGTGACTGCTCAGACAGTCACGTCTGTCTGGAGGCCTCTCGAAGGTCGAGGCCCTAACATCCCTGTCGCTGGTCTCAGCAAAGGGGTTATGCCCTGTGGCCCTTGAGGCCTGTACTCTTGCCAACAACATTCCCATCAGAGACCTGCACAGCAGTGGGGTGCTGGTCCCCAGGACAGCCAGGACCAAACCCCTTGCCCACCTCCTAGTCTTGAGCAGAGCTTCCCAACCCTTTCTCCTCCAGCTCCTCCTCTGTTTCATCTCAAGCATCTGGAAGAGTGTCTTCTGATCAGGTGGATGACCCACCAGCACTCTCCACCCCCACTGCTGTGACTCTGTGATCCCACAGTGTGCTCCTCAGTGCCCGTGATGTTATTTAATGTGGTGACGATAGACTGACCATGGTCACTGCAGAGCCCATCCTCCACTTAGCCAGTCTTCGAGCTCATTCTGCCTCTCACCGTCACTGTGGGGTCAAAGAGCCATGACAGCAAGCCAGGGTCTGATGCTAAAAACTGCCCCAGCTCCTGGACACCCGGATCTGGGGCTAAATGACGGCCGTTGGCTCCCAGGCTGCCTGGCGAAGACTGTCTGTCCCAAGGGCACCTCTCCCTGACTCATCTCAATCCCTGCCACATGTCAGCTTGTCACACTGATGGCAGAGAAGAGGTTTTCACAGAATTAAGAGTTGGGCCACGTTCGCCAATGGATAGCTTAAATGTGTTCTGGAAAAGCATGAGATTATTATATTCCAGCTGCTGAAATCCCTTTAATCCTCTTCAGAAACTGGCCTGCAAGTTCATTTCCACAGCTCATTAACCCCTTTTAGATAGATTACCTCCAAAATGTTGAAACACAGTTTCTTGCCTTTGAAAGTGGACATGCATTCCTCAGCGTCTTGTGCTGGCTGAAGGTCCCTGTGTTGTCTGACCCAGGCAGGAAAGGCCAGGTCTGATGAAGATCGGTCTAAATTGGTGTCTCCTTCTATTATGCAATTCAGGGGAGGGGTGAAGGGGTCCTACAGATTCATGAGCTGTGTTTACAGTGCAAAGGACACATGTATATTTATACAAGCTCTGTACATCCCAGATTGATTGTACGAGCAGTATCATTTTCATGTTTCTGCCAGCATCTTTCCTGTGGGAGCAGAGGCTATGGTGGCTGGGGAGGGAGGGTTAACTTGTCCACAGGAGAGAACCACAGACCTCCCCAAATGCAAATTCTCAGCATTGATTAATTTTTAATGGAAATCAATCTCACTCTTCCAAAGAAGCTTTTGGCTTCGTAGAAGATATAGACTGCTTACTGTTGGTTCCTAACGTGTATCTCCTTTCTCTTTCCCCCTCCCCTCCTGCCTTCCCAACCTGTTGGCAGCTGCCCGTATCTAGCAGTGAAAATCACCCCTGCTATCCCCGTGGTTGGTGGCATCCTGTTCTTCTTTGTGATGGGGACCCTGCTCCGCACCAGCTTCAGCGACCCCGGAGTCCTCCCACGAGCCACACCTGATGAAGCTGCTGACCTGGAAAGGCAAATAGGTAACACTGGAGGGCTGCCCTCAGCCTGTGATCACTTCCCACCATGCCCATGGTGTGGAAGGATGGCAGGAGGTGCAGGGCGCTGGCCAACCACCAGAGTAACCCGCGAAGGAAGGAGCTGTAAGTCTTCGTCTGCTTGGTGGGCAGGATGACCTGCATAGCAGGTGGGGTAGAAGGTGGTCGAGGTAAGGCTGGAGGGGCCGGCACGCCATGCCAGCAAGGCACCGCCAGTGAGTGTTTCCGGATGTTTCTTGGAAACCCAAGGGCCCAGTTCTGCTGTGATAAGGCGCCTCCGTCGTGAAGGGTCTGCAGTGGCTGGCCGCTGCTCTGCTGCTCCCTGTCACCGTCATCGCAGCTTAACTAGTTTCCATAAAGCCAGGGGAGGTTACGTCTTAGGCAGCTGTCTTATTTGTTCAGCCTACTTTATTTTATTTAGGCATACCAAAAATATATATTTGTGGCGTATATTGAGATTAATAGTTTCATTTTTCCTTACATAATGAAACCCTAGGCTAAAAAGTTTACAGTAATCCATTTTGAAGATATTAAAACAAATCCTAATCCCTCACAGAACAAACTTTTAAAGTCTTCCCATTAATTAAAAAGAGACCTTTTTCTTGCTCTTAAAGGTTCTCAAAAGCTTGCATTTGTGAATGTGTAGCTTTGCTGGGGTGTGCTGGTGAATCTACGGAGGCTGTAGTGACTCAGCGTGAACATGGAGTTTAGTCCTGAGACAGATCTTGGCAGAAATGTTTCTGTCCCAGTATCCCTCCTACTCCATGGGCTTCCCTTTGCAGCCTCCACTAGAGCTGGAGAGAGCCCCTTGTCTATGGTGTGGGCAAGTGCAGGTGTGGATGTTGCTAGACAGTGTCAACTCTGGTCTTACCATCCCCCAAGTGCTAGAGCACAGCCGTGTCCTTCTCTCAGCATCTGCCTTCATCCTTCGTCCCTGTCGCCTGGGAGGGGCGCAGTCAGGAGTCAACAGTGGGAGTGTATGGTGGCATCGCTACACCGCAGCCTTCTTGTGTCCTGAGGTAGGGGGGAAGGGGAGGAAGAAGCAGCAGTGGGGAGACGGCCTCTTTCTTAGCCATCACATCATGGAATTCCAAGACTGGGCATGCTAATCCATAATTTAAATAGAGACTTACATTGTACAGCACTTTCATTATTCTTAAAGCCCATCCATGGCTATCACTGCATTTTTTCACATCCAGGCAACCTCGTGAGGAAGACTGTGTTATTACACTCATTTTAAAATAAAGAAATTAAGCTCCAAAGAGGGGCTTAAATGGGGGAAGGTGAGAGGGCTGGAGCCTAGAACCTCGTCTCCAGGTCTCTGGCCTTGGCCTTTCCATCTCCTCATGCTGTTGGGGAGAGGGAGGGAGTCAGGCCCAGTTTCCTTCAAGGAATAGAACTGTGGAGTCTCTGCCCACCACACATCAGCACATAGCTTGAAACTCCACTACTCAGTGCAAGAGCCCAGCCCCCATGCAGTTGATACAGTTTCCTGCTGTGATCCCCACCTCTAGTTAGTGCAAGGAACATCTGCAAAGTCAGCGTGGTTGGGAACAGGTTTTCTGCCTTTCCTCCTGAGTGCGCGATAAACAGTGCCATTAGAATTCTCTGTCCTAAACGCAGGTTCTAAGATGCGGTCTCCTTTCATCCTTATTGATATTAAGGCAGTTGAGAGAGGGGAATTCACATATTTCTGTTGTTAAAGTTGATGACCTCAGAGCAGTATTTTTCAAAACAACTTAAATATGTTTTAAAACCAGCTGTGCCCCAGGGCCCCCAAAGGCATCGCTTCTGTGAGAGAACTGGATTAGAGAAAGGATGAAACAAAAACCTTATTTCCTGTAAAGGAGAGAAGAGGGGCTTAGAGGCAGGACTCTGGCATGGCAGACATGAGTAGCTTGGCAAATTCCTCCATGAAAGACAAAGGTAAAGCTGGACAGAATTGTCAGAAACAACCATTTCATGGTTCTAGAATTCGGCCGAATTGAGGAATAGTTGTTCATTCCTCAAGGACATCTGTGGCCTTCTTGCCTGGGGCCTCTCCCATCTCCAGCCTGAATTCCCAACGTGAGGAGGTTCCACCAGGACAGGGCAAGACTTGAAAACCTCCCTTGAAAACCTCAGAAATGGAAGGCTGGCCCAATTCGGAATGGAGCATAGAAAAAAAGACAATAACCAAGCTTCCATCTTCAGAAACCATTAAAAGAAGGGCAAACCAAACTCAAAGCGAGCAGGATGGAGGAAATAATAAAGTTTAGAAAGGAAATCAATGAAAAGAACACAAGAAAATAATAGAAAAAATCAATGTGACCAAAAGTTAGTTCTTTGAAAAGATCAACAAAATTGGCAAACCTTTAGCTATGCGGAGAGAGACAGAGAGATTATCAAAATCAGGAAGAGACATTTTTTTCAAAGAAGATATATGAATGACCAGTCAGCACATGTAAAGATGCTCAACATCCTTAGTCATTAGGGAAATGCAAATCAAAGCCACTATAAGGTGACACTTCACACCCCCTAGGGTGGCTATAATCAAAGAGACTGACGATGACAAATGTTGGTGAGGATGTGGAGAAGTTGGAACCCTCATACATTACTGGTGGGAATGTGAAATGGTGCACCCACTTCAGGAAACCCTTTATCAGAATTTTCCAATAAGTCACACATAGCTACTGTATGACTCAGCAATTTTACTCTTAGGTGTATATCCGAGGGATATGAAAACATATGTCCACAGGAAGAGTTGTACATGAATCTTCACGGCAGCTTTATACCTAGGAGACAAAACAGGAAACAACCCCAGTGTCCGAGAATGAATTGATGTGGTACATCCGCACAGTGGAATGCTATTACGAAACAAGCAAGGAGCAAAGCATTGATACATGCCACAACATGGGTGAACCTTTAAGACAGTAAGCTAAGTGAAAGCAGCCAGATGCAGAAGACTACATATTGTGTGATTCCATTTATAAAAAATGTCCAGTAAAGACAGATCTTTAGAGACAGAAAGTAGGTTAGTGACTTACTGGGGCTGCGGGGGGGGGGG
>NW_007731583.1:51146-58470 GCF_000696425.1 Galeopterus variegatus
GGGGGGGGGGGGGGATAGGGGTGCAGGTTGGCTGCACATGACATGACGTAGCTTGTTGGGGTGATGGAAATGGTCTAAATTAGATCGTGGTGATGGGTGCACAATGCAAAGAATTCCCTAAAAACCACTGGATCGAACACTTACCATGGCTGACTATTATGGTATGTAAGTTATACCTCAATAAAGATTTTTTTTTTTAAAAAAAGGAGGAGGGGAAGTGGGAGAGGAGAAGGAGAGGGTAGAAAAGCAGAAGGAGAGGGATTGGGAGTCATTCAGACGTGGCTGTCCCTTCTCTAGTTGTGTGACAGTAAACATTAGCGGTACACTTTTCTAAACCTTATTCCTCCATGTTCTTATCTGTAGAATGGGAGCAATGCCACATATCTTGTGAGTTTCTTGTAAGGATTAGTGATTACAGGGAAAGTGCCTGGCACATTGTAGATGCTGAGTAAATGGTAGGGGGTTTTTTGTTTTTGTTTTTGTTTCTTAATTCTCCTCTTCTCCTACCCAGTTCTCTGTTTACCTTCTGCAAACGTAGGTTCTCATAGAAGGCTACCTGAAGTGTGACAGGAATAAATGGCAGAGCTGGCACAATGTCCTCTGAGAAGTGGTGCAGGTACACGCGGGCAGGTGATCATTTTCGTTACTGGTCTCATTCTTCACGAGGGGTCCCCCTGTATACTTACTTGGCTTTGGAAAATAAGATTATGTTTCAGTGAAAACATGTTTATTTTCTGCTATCTGGCTAAAGAAGGAAAAATGGAAAATTAGATCCTGAAACTTTTTATCATTAGAGTAATTAATTCTAATTATCCATTGTATATCTCTTACTTGTAGAAGCCCCAAAAAGCCACTTGGAATCAGCTATCTGAGTAATTTAGTGCAGATTTGCCAAGGATTTAAACAGCTTCCTCCTTTCTTCACACTTCTAGGGAGGGTTTCAGAGTCTGGTACAGTCTTGAAATGCCTCGCACTTCTTTCTTCTGGAAGAACGTTCCCAATAACTCAATCTACAGCTAAAAAGACATCAAAGAATAGCAGCAGGAATCCAGGAGGGCCTCGCCAGGGTCCCTGGAACCTGCTTGGAAACTTCACAGCTTCAGAAACTCAATCTTGTCAGTTCACCCAAGGACAATCAGATACTAAGCAACTGACTTGGGGTAGAAAGAAATGACAAGATACTGTATTAGAAATCACAGGATCAAAGCATTTAAGTTCAACAAGGGATAGACCTTTCCAGCAATCAAACTAGGGAAAGAGGTGGGCCCACCTGTCTACTTCACGTTCCACGTGCATCACCCCTTCCCACCCTCGGACAGTCCTGAGGATGCCAGACCAGAGCTTGTCCTACACGGCGAGCGAGTGACCCACTGAAATGTGAACCCGTTTGGCTCAAAGCAAAGCTAGTTATTTAGGAAACTCTCCCCCAAGTCACAGTAACCCAGATGCCAAATAAGTGATCGAACGGTGGCTTAGTGAGGCTGGAGTCAGCAAAGGGAGCTGGGTGGTCTTTAAGATTCCCCTGTGCTGCGGCGGCATCTCCACTCTGCTCCTCTCACTGACCAGGTGGAACACAAGCTCCCGGAGACCCGCAGACCCGCGTGCCCTGCTCTGCCTCCCTCTGTCTCTGTCCCTCCCCCGCCTCCTCCCTTTCTCCCCAGTCCTCCCCTACCTTTGGTCAAACTCTCATCATCCAACAATTTTTCTTGTAGTACACAGAACCAATCACCACTTCTAAGAGTAAAGTTTATCTTCTGTTATTTCCTAAATTAAGCCTTAAAACGAATATCCTCTAGATGTGATTGTTAGGAACACAGTATGACAGGGTACTGATCCTGGGACCCTGACAATGTGGCTCTACACCATCCTAGGGGAGCATCTCCTGGGAAGATTTCCATGACCACCGGGGATTTTGACCCACCGATGTGGCTTGCTGGAGACTTTTTCCCCAAAGACATATTAATTCTGTGTTTAAGAGCAGAAACATTTTAATTGGAATTTTTAAAGTGCTGATGGATTTCTGTTGAAGAAAATACTTTCTGAAGAAAACACTATTTAAGCCAATTTAAGACCTTCATCAATTTTCTCTATTGCACTTTTAAACTATTGCCAATTCTTTCCCATTTCCATTTTTATTTTACTAAAAGTATTTTTGTTGGAGTAATTTCTTCTCTGCATAAAATTTATAACTCAGATTTTTTTTATTGATCAGGTTTTTTATATTATGAAAATGGCCATTATGAATTTTCTTGTAGAACTATTATTTCTACTAAGACAAATTTTCTTGGTGACTTAATTCTTTACCATATGAAATTTTTTTTTGCTTTTTTGTTTTTTTAAGACATTCTTAGTTTCATTTTGTGTTGCTTATTTCTGTAAGTAATATTCACCATAAAATTGCTTTAAAAATTGATGGTTTCATTTATTTTTTGCCTAATGAGTAGTCTACCGGTTGTGATTAGTCTGTGATTTGATCTTCTGTACACTTCACAGTCACTATGTGTACTGTTCACTATTTATCCATAACTGTGGAATATACACTCCCCACAAAGGGAATCGGCAGGATCAAAATGGCAGTCATCACCGGTAGCTAATTTGATCATATTTTGCCAGTTTTCATTTCAGAAGGTGACATTTTTCTGACAATTTTCCCCAGCCGTATTTGCATCTCCCTAGTCACCTCCAGAATTGCCATGATTTATCCTTTGTATAATTTTTATTTGCAGTGATCATCTGAGCATCTCATGAACATTCTGTGAGGCCCCCCAGGTCTGTTCGGAATCGGACGGCCCATGCCTGTGTGAGAGCCCTTTCTGCCCCTCCCAACCTCTCTCCCCTGCTGCTTTCCGCCCTGTCCTTGCAGGGTTATTATGGTACCACCTCATTAGCTTTTGGATTTCCTCTTCCATGCACCAGCTGAAGCATTTACCTGTGCCCATGAAATACAGTATTCCCTGTGCTCTCCCTGTGTCTCTGTGTAATTGGTTTATCGGGCCATGACGAACAGGCAGATGATATTAATAGCTATTTGTCATTAAGCATTTCTCTTGTGCAGACATCACACGCCCTCTCCACGTATCATCTCATTTCATACTCACTGATGTTTAGACACTATTAATATCCCTATTTTATTTATGAGGAAGCCAGCGCTCAGAAAGAAAAGTGATCTGCCAAAGGTCACTTTGGCCAGGGCTGGGAGTCCAGTGTGGGCCCATCTGACATTACACCCTGCACTCCTAATGACTACACAATCCTGCCTAACACCCGGTCGCCTTGGGGAGCCAGGCCCCGAGTGGGAGATTTCTTGGCTCACTGGAGCAGGTAGCTCTCATGGCTTGTTGCTCTCTCCCTCAGACTGGCAGCAGCATCCAGGCCTCCTCCTTTCCTTCCCTGTTGGCTGACTCTCCCCATCACACCCACAGGCTCAGAAGTAAAAATTTGTGTACAGCGCCTTGGCTAGAGGGCCTGGCTCTAAAATCCAGGGGATTTTATCCTGGGTCCCAGTGGGTGGAGAAGGAAGAACTGCAGGGACTTTCCAGACAACCCAACTCCCTTCTTGGAGCTTCCTGAAGATATAGGGGCTCTTTGTCCAGTGGGAATCTTGCTGATGTCTAAATGTTCCGTGATGTTTGTGAAGGAGATAAGGCAAGGCGGGAGCAGGGGAGTCCCACTGTGTCTGAAATACCTTCTGCAAGACACAGAGACTTTTGAAGAAAGTAGCATCTTAGGATAAATAAAAAAGTAGATTCCTTGTTTAGGAGAAAATGCTAGAATCACCTAGTGTTCATTGATGCCAGGGAAGCGTAGGCAGCGAGTCTCCCACACAGATGCAGGTTGGCAGCTCAGAATGTCAAAACTTCTGATTGTCTCTTTAAAAAAAGAAATCCCAGCCTGGGAAAGCTGGAAACCAGATGTCAAAATTATGGTATTTGGGGGAAATACCACAAGATTTTGAAGGGTTCCTTCTGAGGAAAGGAAGGGGCTGAAGGTTTTGTTTTTCCGCAGGATTTGGAAGGATGGGTGTTTTTCAACCAGGATATTCATGGAAACCTGTATTATTTCTTCTTCCTATAGAAATCCAAACCTGTAGGAACGTAGCATGTGTTGGAATTGAAGTCAGTTTCTGATGCCTTTTAAGGTTAGGAAATTGTACTGTGTAATGACTGGAGTGCAGACTTATAATGATAGCTACAGAAAGCCATCTTGTAGATGCCATCTGGGGAATACCCTCTGCAGAGAGGTCTTCTCGATCCTGCAGACAGCCTTGGAGGTGGCAAGTGGCCTTTTCCTCCTTCTTATAGGAAGAGAAATTGAGAAAAGGGGGGCTCTTTAACCTGATGAGATCACACTTCGGTGCCATACTGCAGTGAACCCAGAAATCTCAATGCCTGAGTCCTCCCAGGTGCTTTTGTGACCAAAGTATTTCCCATCTTGAATGTCTCTTTTAATATAGTTCAAGGTTTGACTTACATGTATGAAGGTACTTCCAGAAGTTCATGGAAAGATTCATATTATCTTTTAATTCTGTTTCTCCATGAACTTTTTGAAGTACTCATGTAGGTACATTTGTACAGATTTGAAATCTTTTCTATAGAATTGATGTTACTTCATTTTGGATAAGGGGAAGTCTCTCTCTCCTACCACACCAATGTCACATTCTTTAGTCTGTGTTAAATCAGCACAATGACAGCATAGAGCAATGCTGACATGTTTTGCTAGAAAATAGAAATGTACCCTAATTACAATCAGTTCTCATATACAAGGTGGCGAAAGAGGGAAGGGTGATGGGAAAAGCAGGGTTAGGAAAAGGTCACCTTGAGAGAGAGGGAAGACAGAGGCTGCAGGAGGAGTGGCATGAAAAGCATGGAAAAATTGGGACTACGCAGTTCAAGAATATAGGCAAAGGAAGCAGCAAGTGCCTTAATGGAAATCCGAGGCGCACCGTTACCCAGCCAGGGGCACTCAGAAAGCTGGCAGTGCACGGGTCCGTCCACCTCCTACGACAGCTTTCTGTACCTTCCTCCAGGGGTACTGGTTCCCTGCAGTGCTCCGAGTCATTGAACATCCAGCTTAGAGGGATCTCAGCAATCATGGGAATCATCCTGGACAAGTCGCTTAGCTTACAGATGGGTAAACAAGGCCCAGAGAGAGACAAGTAAAACTCCGCGCACGCTCAGACAGAGCTAATCAGTGACAGGCGTGGGACACTGGTGCTGGGGTCTGTCTCCAAGTCCACATACTGTATACCTCTCTGACTTTTTTGCTTCTGAAACTGAATCTCTAAATCCTTGCTACGCAAAGTGAGGTCTGTGGAACAGCAACATCAACATCACCTGGGAGCTTACTAGAAATGCAGAATCTCAGGCCCAACCCACCTACCAAGTCAAAATCTGCATTTTAACCAGATTGCAGGTGAGTCTTGTGAAAACTGAGAGCACAGCCCTCCGGCCTTCCTGCCTCCCACCTGGCGACCTTCCTCTACCACACAGTCAGCAGCTGCTTTCTCTCCACTTAAATTCTCAGGACTGTCATCTTTTCAGGGATTTGGCCAACTGTAAATTCACTTACGTCGAGCAGTCTAATAACCTCCCTTTCTGCAGTACCTGTGAGATAAGAAACATCTTATTCTTTATTATTACTTATTAAAAATAAACATATTAATCAATACCTTCTCTTTAGATAGTGCTTTACAGATTTCAAAGTTCATGTACGTTTTTATTATCAGTAAAGTGTATGGTTATAAGCACAGGATCTGTAGCTAAATTGAGCCCAAATCCCAGCACTTCCATGTACCATGTGACTTTGAGAAATGTGTTGACTTCTCTAGGCCTTAGTTTCAGTGTCTGTAAAACAGACCCACTGGGTACAAAGATCCATTCCAGCGTTAACATTCTATGATTCTAGAAATAAATCCTTTTCTCTCTTTTGCTTGGCAGTAAAAATCCGGGAACCTAAATTCTTCAGAAGGTTATTTAGCCTGTTCAACTGCTTAAACAGAAAGAATGACACATTCTGCTAATTTTAGAATGAAAAGCTATACGCACACCCATGTAAATTCAACAAGTAAACTGTAGATACTGCAGAATAAGTAAGATATTTAAATGACTCACCGCAATATTGCTGTCATTAGTAGCTTAACTGATGTGTTTGGGAGGATAAAGCAAGATGATGGAACAATAGCTCTTTTGAGTGAGCAAATGAGTCAGTCGGTCAATAAGGTTGGGGGAAGCAAAGATAAGGCACTTCATCCAGGAATCAGCTGGGAGGCACGGTGGGCGGAACTGGCTTTGGAACAGTGACCTGGCCACCGTAGCAAGTGCACCGGGTGAGAGGGGGAGGGGAGGAGGGACTGGCTTTTCAGGACACTGGGCAAGCTCTTTGTGCTCGGGAAGTGGGAGGCATTTTTGACAAGTGAAGAGGAGCACAACAGGCAGCTCAGGAGTAAAAGGACAGAGGAAATGGACCAGGAAGGAGGCGTGGTAGGACTCAGCTGTTCAGGAGAGGCTGAGCAGGTGCAGCCCTGGGGCAAGGCGATGCGGGGCTGAAAGCATGGGAGCTGATTCCTGCACAGGGCTGCAGAGGCGCTGGCCTCGCTGTGGTTCTCTCAGGGAGAGCTTGTTTTTTCAGCTGACCCTGGAGCCATTCCACCTGCTGCCTCATAATAAACATCTGCATGCTTCTATGGCTGGAGTAGAGGCTAGCGATCTGATTTAACCAAGAGCCGCTTGCCAAACAACACGTGCATAGTATCCCCAGTCATCCCTACCCTGTCACTGTTAAAGAAAAAATTATGCATGACATTTGTTAAAACACGAAGGTAGACTTTATTCAGGAAGACCATGACAGGTTATAGGGACTGGTGCAATAGGGTTTTGCAGTAGCGAAGGGACACTAGACTTAACTCCAAATACAATAAGGAAGAGTGGGAATCTACAGCCAAGAGACAGATGGGGTCAGTAGAAGGAAAATTGCTAAAGGGAAACATCAGGGGTGAGGGGGATTTTGGCTAAACTAACCTAAAAGGATTCTAGTGGATGGCAGGCCAGGGCGATCAGATATTCCCTGGGGGATCGTGGATGAGGAACACAATCAGATATCAAGGGTGATCCAATATCGAGGGTGGGGGGTTCTAGGTAACCTGACTTAGCAGGGGTCTTGCTAAAATTGGACAATGTAGAAATGAACATGGAAGCCCAGAAGTCAGGGCCTGTTGCTTTGCGTTGCTTTGCCCCTCACGGTTTTGTCACCCCACTTCCCCTGGGAGATGGAGATGCAAAGGATTACTCAAAGCCCATCTCTTCTGAGCAGTGAGAGGCCCCAAAGT
>NW_007731583.1:59610-61460 GCF_000696425.1 Galeopterus variegatus
AGGCTAGAGGTAAGGGAGAGGACGGAGAAGCATAGGCTGTGGGACCAGGGAGGATAGTGGGCTCTTCCTGCACCGTGCGGTGTGGAGAAAATTCCTCACAATTTTCATTTGTCCAAATTTACCTTCTGTGCCTCCTGTAGGAAAAATTAGGTTTATACAAGTGGACAGAAGTGAAGCCCATTAATTTGGAAACTGCAGATTAACACTTTCTAGGAGAAAACAGAAGTCCAAACGTACCACCACAAATTAGAATGTGCACTTCAAAAAATGTCTTTATTTTTATTTTTAAGGATGGAAACTTGAAGTCCAAGTGGCCTTGAGTGAGTGAATAGATGCATTGCTCTTTACACTCCATAGAAATCAATAGAATAGAAACAAGCTAAAATCTCATGTGGTCCTCATGAAACTAAAATGTAACACATGTGGAGCTATACTCAGCAGCATGTCCACTAGAAATATATGGCAAGCCACATGTGTAATTGTAGTGGTGACATTTAAAAAGTAAAAAAGGGACAGGTGGAATTCATGTCAATGACATATCTTATTCAACCTAGTATATCCAAATTATTATCATTTCAGTGTGTATTCAATATAAAAAAGTATGATGTAATTTTTTTTTGGTACTGAGTCTTTGCAGTCAGGTGTGTATTTCACACTTATGACACATTTCAATTTGGACTAGCCGCATTTCAAGTGTTCACTAGAACATGCACATGTGACTAGTGACTACTGTATTGGACAGCATAGACTTAGAGCACAAAGAATTGGATCTAAATAGTTATTGGAATCTCTTGGATTTATCCATCTTGTTTACTTTGTTTTGGATCATTTGAAAGACAAACTGGAGAAAGTGATTTTTAACTTCATAACTTTTTTTATTTTTGAAGGAATGCTTCATTTATTTAGTCACTCATTCAATATATATTTATTGAGAGCTTACTGGGTACTGGGCAGTGTGATAATGGCAAATTATACTTTTAACAAGCTTCTTTTTTTGGTTTCTATTAATTATATTAATTAATGTAATTGTGAAGTTATAATCAATAGAATCATCTGAGATATCTCAGCAGACTCATTATTACTGTTAATTAATATGGTCAAATTCCATGCTGTTTGATTAGACCAGTGGTTCTGAAATTTGAGCGTGCATTAGAATCACCTAAGGCCTGTTAAGCCATAGATTGCTGGCCCACCCTCAGAGTTTCTGATTCAGTAGGCCTGGGTGGGGCCTGAGGATCTGCATTTCTAACAAGTTCCCAGGTGATGCTCATACCGCTAGTCTGGAGGCCACAGTCTGGATTAGAGATCCAGTTTCTCCTTTAAGATCCTTTACCTTTTATGTAGTCCACAGAGCTGAAGACAGAGTCGAACATCTCTGGAGACCTGAACAACCGCAAGATTCATACATCTCAGAGGGATCCATTAGGGAGTGGGCAGATCACCCTCCTGTGGCCCATTTTCTAAGATACAGATGTAATGATATGAGTGGAAAATTCCTTGAGAAACTTATTTAAGAACAATACCCAGGGACTGAATGACCTGACGTGGACTCATGTAAAGGAAGCCTCCCATGTTTGTCCTTTGGGGACCAGCATTGCAGATGATGGCCTTGCTAACACCTCTCTGGATAGATCTTTAGGATAAATGTTCCAGACTGGGTAGCTGTCATGTAATACTTGCCATGGATTTCCAGAGCTTACTTGGGCTGGAGTGAGAAGGTGCTGAGATGAGCATCCCAGAGTTACCAAGCTTTTGGGTACCACATACTAGCAGGAAAACATTTAAAACTTTACTTCTTTTTTTTTTTTTTTCCTTTTTGTCTTTTTTCGTGACCGGCAACGGATCGCAAC
>NW_007731583.1:62523-63436 GCF_000696425.1 Galeopterus variegatus
ATCTCCAACAAAGGGATTGCTGACACCTTATAGCTGGCTGCAGCAGTCTGTGCCAGCCAACATGGGCCCTGCCCTCCTGGTGTGTGTTTTGTGAAGAGCTGCTCCAAAGCCAAAAACCCTAGCAGGAGGACATGTGCCGCATATACGACTTTATGAGATTGAGACCTTAGGCACTCACTCAGGTACAATGTATCCATTTGGGAGAGAGAGTTTGGTCATCCCAGCTGTTATGAGGCCTGAACTTTCTAACTGGATCCTGACAACATTCAGTGTCCCGCAGTTGTTTAGAATTTTGAAAGCACCCAGAAAAGATTTGTATGCCTTTGAACTGGCCCAGGCCCGCTCTGAATGGCCTCCAATCCTTCACTAGTTTGTTTTTTAGTTGTGTCATTTTATCAAGGTTCAGTCCCATCTTACTGAACTTGGAATGTCATGAGCATTGTCAAATAGGAACACAGGTACTCTCTCCATGAGACCTTTTATCTAATAGACCTTTTATCTAATAAGAAATTCCATCTAAAAGTTGTGCCGATTTCCTTAATAGGTTGGAATTCTAGGATTTTCTAGCCAGCGAGTGATGTGTGGGCATTTGGGACATGGCTGCTCCTCTGTTCACCACTGTGATGCTGGCCACCACTTTTCAGAGAGAGATTTATTAGGAATATGTAAAGCTAGGGCTCACAGACCCCTCGAGTCCATTGCTCAGACTGGGTCACAAACCTTCCACATGCAGGTCTACAAGCTAGGTAATAGGAAAAAGGCCCTGGGAGCCATGGGTAAAAAATTAATAGACGTTATTCATAGCTAGGAGCAGCTGTCCTAGTGGCTTCTCTTAGAATTCTGAGAAGCACGGTGGATCAGAGCTGTTAGTCCTTTATACTCAAGTCCATAACCCAGGACACCTGGGTGCCCA
>NW_007731583.1:64318-67641 GCF_000696425.1 Galeopterus variegatus
TAGGGCTCACAGACCCCTCGAGTCCATTGCTCAGACTGGGTCACAAACCTTCCACATGCAGTTCTACAAGCTAGGTAATAGGAAAAAGGCCCTGGGAGCCATGGGTAAAAAATAAATAGACGTTATTCATAGCTAGGAGCAGCTGTCCTAGTGGCTTCTCTGAGAATTCTGAGAAGCACGGTGGGTCAGAGCTGTTAGTCCTTTATACTCAAGTCCCTAACCCAGGACACCTGGGTGCCCATACGCAATTACATTAAGTAGTAACAAGGAACACATGAGGATATTTACAGCAAATGCTTAGCAAGATTCTGAACATCTGGAGGGCCCTGACCATTTTCCCAACAGAATAACACAAGACTGGCAACTCCTTGGGTGGAGCCATTAAGGGCCTAGTCACTTGCACTCTATATAAACCCCCATCCAAGTTCTGGGCACTCGCACAACACCTGCACATTAACACTGCCACCACAGGTGTACGCAGGAGCAATGGTCCTTTCTTCCCTCTATTCAGACATCATTTTTTTAGGAGAGACCTTTGACAGACCATGTGACTGTGGACAGGGGCACTTTTTCAGGGCCCCTGATCATTTCCACCTGTGCCTTAAACAACTCAACACCACTTTTAGATCATTTGGATGTGTCTTTCTCAGCGCCGCTTCCATCCTAGAAAAAAGACATGTTTTCCCTTAGGTGCAGATGACAAGGTTTTGCTATCATGTACCACACTGATGCTTTTTGCGAATGCTAACAAAAAGGCCAAGTTCTTAGAAAAGAACACAGAAATGAAACTGGTCACCAGCAGTTTGCCTGCGTATTTGTGGCTGGACGTTCACAGGAGGTGGTCCAACCACCCCCATCCCCAGTCCCCTCTTTGCAGCAGCACTGCTTGTCCTGTATCTGGACAGACTTCTGGTTGGGGACTACAGAGACATTCACATTTTTCTCTCAACAAACGCAGAATGTTTCAAAATTTATGTGGCTATTTTTTATCTTGTGATGACATATCCCAGACATTTAATGAAAAATGTTCCTGGCTGACCATTTTAGTTAGAAAATTAATCGTTATCAGTTAATCAGTCTATTTTAAGCATGGCACTGCCTTAGGTACTATGGAGGAATCCAAAGAAATCTAGCAGGGGGGCTAGCACAGACTGTGAAACCACTGATGTCTTTTCTTAAAACAGGGACACCCATGAGGAGGCTGGTCTCAATGCGGGTTTGCACTCTCTGCACTGCTGCAGGTGACACTGCTGCGGGGCCAGACCTGTGCACTGCAGGATGTTTAGCAGCATCCCTGTCCTCTCCCCCGGCGTTGTGAAATAAAGTTATCTCCTGATATTGCCAAATGTCTCCATGGGGGCAAAATCACTCCAATTGGAGAGCCACTGCTGTGATGTGAGCCAAGTTGGGAGGGCCGAAGGGGCCTCAAGCCTAGCAGTCGCGAGCAGTTGTCAGAGAAACAAATCTGAGCCAGACTTCAGAAGACGTGAAGGCCGTGAAGTCCGTGAATTGCTGGAGGAGATGTACAGGGAAGGGAGCTGGCAGAGACTCAGAGAAGGGGGGTGTCATTTCAGAAACTCATGACTGAAAAGGGAATTACAGGGACCCAGACTAGGTTTCCTTGGCTGGCATGGGTAGTGAACATGGAGCAAGGGGCAGCAGTGAATGAACGTGATTAGTGCTGTGGCACAGGTAATAGCTGCTGAAGCCAGATTTCAACAGACAAGAAAGCAGAATCAGGAAAGAAAGAGAATGAAATACATACCCAGCACCTACTGTATGCCAGGCGCTGCTTTATATTACATATGTTAATTGAATCCTCTCAATAACCATGTGAGGCAGGTACTATTATTATTCCCATTTTAAAGCTGGAGAAACTGAGGCATGGAAAGGACAAGTAGCTTCCAAAAGTAAGTGACAGAGCCACAATTTAAACCCCTGCCTGGCTGCTGAGCCCAGGCTGTTACCCACTGTGCCTGGTCAGAGGTTGGTCAAGGCAGTGCTGGGGTGATTTCAGAGGAAAGCTAGAGACGAAGAGGTCAAGCAGCTCGCTCAGTTCTGAATGCCCCAAGCCTGGAACATGGAACTTTTGGCTGAAGCTGAGGCAGAGGCTGGGAGCAGGAGGGACGGGGCAGGCCAGGGGCCTGGTGGAGGGGAGGAGAAACTGCTACAGACTGAGAAACAGGCTGAGAGGAGAAGGAAGAGTTGGAGGGACATGGAGGCTTGGATTGGAGGCCTGTGTCAGGGAACTGGAGTGCAGAGGGGTCCTTCACCGAGATGGAGATGGGGCTCATGGTGCAAAGACTCCAAGTCTGGTTCTAACTCTGCCACTCACAGCTGCATGATCTGGGCAGACTGCCCAGCCCTGCAGCCTCAGCGTCCTCTTCCCTGAAACAGGGACGATAGAGTGCCACCTGTCTTGCGGGCTATCGGGAGAGTTAAATGAGATGCTGTAGGTGCAGGCCCAGTCTAGCTTCTTGCACACCGTAGCATTAGAGGAAGATTTCTGTAGTAGTGACTGAGTCAGGTGGAAAGGGACAAACTGGAGCCAGACAAAACAGAGAGCAGGCTGCATCAGCACCCCAGGAGAGGCGTGGGCTGGGCCTGGACAGGGGCTCTGGGAGAGCACCATGGTACTATTAGGATTGGTAGGGGTGCCTGTTTTGATTGGAGGGGAAAGAAACTTGATTTTTGTCATGGTAGGATTTTAATCTCCAGTGGCTTGTTCCATATATATGGTCTTTATCTAAATGGATAGAAATTGAGCAGTCAGGGCTAGAGTAGATTTTTCACATTTGGCAGAGATAGGTGTGTCCGGCATTGCATTAGACTGAAAAATGAGATAAAAGCAAAATTTATTTTAGGGGCAGGACTTTGGTTGTTCTTATTTGCAAATTTGGCTCTAAAAGTAACTTTGGCTTCAAGACACTTCAGGGGTTTGTGGTTCACCTTTTGCCAGCTGGGCACATCTCTATCTGCAGACCTCCTAATTCCATCCCCATGGCCAAGAAAGTGTGCACAATAGATGGCTGTTAGCTCTGTGCTCTGAAAGCAAGCAGACGCGAAAAGGAATCTTGTGCTATGTAAATTGGGGCACAGTATTGGGTATTGCCTTCGCCATCACCACCCTAATAGATAATATATGAATAGTCATTTTCTGCTGATTTCCAAGAATGTTTTTGATTGCCTAAACCAGCACTGTCCAATAGAAATGTAATGTGAGCCACAGATGCCAGCCACACATGTAATTTTAAATTTTCTTTTTTTTTTTTTCAATTTTTATTGAATCAAAATTGATTATACATATTTTTGGGGTTGAACAC
>NW_007731583.1:67972-68895 GCF_000696425.1 Galeopterus variegatus
TAATGGTTACTCTGTTGATTAGTTGCCTAGATGATCTGTCCAATGCTGAGAGGTGTGATCATGTCCTCCAGTATTATCGTAGAGCAGATGCTTCTTCTGTCACTTTGAAATGGGCTTTATGGGGAGAGACATCCTCTTCTTTATCTCTGTGGGTGACTTCTGGTGTCAGTGCACTCCAGTGGCTGGTGGACCATTTGCATGGTGGTTGTGGCATCTAGCCATTTTCATGGTAGCCCTGGTTATTGTGGTGGCTATGGCACCTCCACCCACATGGAGGTGATGTTTTTGGCGTGCTCCTTTGTGCTGGCTGTGTGCTTGGTTGTGGAGAGTGTCCGGTCCCTGGATCCAGACCTCAGGTCCCCAGGCAGGCCCCGTGGCACTGGCATGGTGTGCCTGGTTGTGGGAGGGGGGTCTGGTCCCTGGCTCCATACCTTAGGTCCCCCGGTGGGCTGTGAGGTGCTGGCACAGTGTGCCTGGTTGTTGGAGGGGAGTTTGGTCCCTGACTCCATGACTTGGGTCTCTGAGCAGGCCCTGAGATGCTGGCACAATGTGCCTGGTTGTGGGAGGGGGAATCGGTCCCCTTTTCCATGCCTCATGTTCCCTGGCAGGCCCCAAGGCACTGGCGGTGTGCCTGGGCCAGAACCAATTTTTTGTCCTTTGCTTACTTCTAAAATGGGGGAACTTCCTATGGGAACCAGTACTTGAGCTGTGTTGTTGAGCTAAATTGTTGCTTTGCCACTGTTTCCCTAGGGAAGGCTTTTTGTGCAGCTCAGGGTTTAATAGTTGACCTTACAGGTACTTCTGGCTGTCCAGAAACTCAGTGCACCTGGGTTCTGTAGAATCTCTGATCTGGGCCTGAGTCTTTCCAACAAACTGCACCCCATGCAATTCTGCATTCCCAACCAATCTCCTCTGAGTAGTCC
>NW_007731583.1:69142-71162 GCF_000696425.1 Galeopterus variegatus
CATGACTTGGGTCTCTGAGCAGGCCCTGAGATGCTGGCACAATGTGCCTGGTTGTGGGAGGCGGAATCGGTCCCCTTTTCCATGCCTCATGTTCCCTGGCAGGCCCCAAGGCACTGGCAGTGTGCCTGGGCCAGAACCAATTTTTTGTCCTTTGCTTACTTCTAAAATGGGGGAACTTCCTATGGGAACCGGTACTTGAGCTGTGTGGTTGAGCTAAATTGTTGCTTTGCCACTGTTTCCCTAGGGAAGGCTTTTTGTGCAGCTCAGGGTTTAATAGTTGACCTTACAGATACTTCTGGCTCTCCAGAAACTCAGTGCACCTGGGTTCTGTAGAATCTCTGATCTGGGCCTGAGTTTTTCCAACAAACTGCACCCCATGCAATTCTGCATTCCCAACCAATCTCCTCTGAGTAGTCCTGTGCTGATTGGGGGGCAGATTGGCTGTCCTTGTTGTGTCCCAGTGTTCTCCCAGTGGGCCTGTCTCTCCCACCGCCCATGCTCCAAACACTTCCCATGGGACAGGCCCTGCACTGTTCCCTTGCGATGACTCACCAGCCTCTGAATGGCTCCCCTTTTTCAGCTGTTCTGGCTCCTTGCTCTTGTGTGGGTCCATGGGAATCCGACTAGTTGTCTTGCTGTCCTGGGGTACACCAAGGCCCTATTCTCCCCTGCTGCCTCCAAGTAACTCCATCTAAAGGGCACAGCTGTGGCTTCTACCTGCTCCTGCTCCATGTGCTCAGCAGCTCGAGCCTTAAAGCAGCTGCAGCCCGAAACTCTCTGAGCAGTTTTTTCTTTCTCTCATCGTGGTTTCTCCCACCTTCATGAACTCCATAGGTCTCTCCTCCTCTTCCCCTGAACTCTAGTGGCCCCAGCTTGGCTGATGTTACATTTTTAATGTTGTAAATTGGTTGATTTGTGGGAGAGAGTGATGCTGGGGACTGTCTATTCTGCCATCTTGACCAGAACTCCTGTAATTTTTAATTTTCTAGTAGCCACTTTATACTAGTAAAAAGAAACAGTGAAGTTAATTTTAATAATGTATTTTATTTAACCCAATTATTCAAAATATTATCATTTGAAATGTCATCAATATTTAGAGAGTATTGAGATATTTCCTCCTTTTTTATACTAAATCTTTGAAACCTGGTGTGTATTTTATACTTACAGTACATCCCAATTCAGACTGGCCCCATTCGAAGTATGCAGGAGCCACATGTGGCCTATGGCTACCATACTGGACAGGTGAGGTCTGAACTCCCCAACTGAGATGCTGCCATCCCAGGGAAAGACTGGTAGTTACTCTGCGCTTGGGGACAGTCATGTCACCCTGATTCCCATTTGACTGATGCCTGGTGTGCAAGAACGCCAGTTTGTGGTTCATTCCCCACGCTGGCTAGTCTATATTACTAGAGGGAAACTGTCTAAGAGCCACTGATCACCTAGAGAGCTCAGAGATGGGCCATTTGGTGACACGAGTGGCCAACCGAGAAGGCTGACATCCAGGCATCACCAAGTCTAGAGGAAACAAAACTTGTAACTTTGGTGTAGAAATGGAATTCAAGTTTGTGGGAGGAGGAATTTCTAATATAAGAAAGGCAATGGCCCATCAATAAAGAAAGACTGGATTCAGACCAAAGCAATGAAAAACTCAGAATTGTGTTTTGGGTTTTCTTTCTTCTGTTCAGGATCCTCATTTCAGGCCCTTATGATTTCACTTTTCCACTTGACAGCACACGGGGTGGTTGTAGGGAGTTGTTACTAAAACAAAAATTATTGGGATGGCGCTTTGCAAAAATCACCAAGTGAACTTAGGAAGTAAAAACAATAAAACAAAGTTCAAGTAATATAGAATGGAGACTCTTCTTCCCTGCTGGAAGCTCCTTTTCTGTTCTGGCCAAGCATGGAGCAGGGAGGAGCCTGCTAAAGGAGGAAACTTCTGGAAATGTGGTCTGCAGAAACAGCTGCTCAGCTCCCAGTCTTGGGAGGCTGGCTTTCCCTCCAACTCACAAATACAAATGAC
>NW_007731583.1:71345-72323 GCF_000696425.1 Galeopterus variegatus
AGCTGCTCAGCTCCCAGTCTTGGGAGGCTGGCTTTCCCTCCAACTCACAAATACAAATGACATGAGCACTTCTGAGTCTTGTCCTACTTTAGAACCATCATGGCTGACAACACACACACAGCGTGATGATTGGGAGCTATTTCAGGCTTCTCATGAAGCTCTCCCGAGATAAAAGCAGTTAACAACAACTGCACTTCCATGATGATAAATGGTTGTTGGTTTTCTGCAATCAATATTTTAATAACTATCTGCACATTTTGGCAGTTATGGATCCAGTGAGTCTGACGGTGATGGCAGAAGCAGATTGCAGAGGTGATTCATGAGGATGCAAGGCCGAGTCTCTGTGACAAGTCGGTGTCAGCCCAGCACCTGGCTGCCTGGCAGCCTTCTGAAACAGGTGTCCTGAGCGCTGTCGGGCGGCAGCTGATGTGGCAACAGCCTTCCCCTCTGATACTCTCCTCTCCACCAAGCTTGGCTTCCCAGCAAGTGCACTGAAAACCTCACTCCAAAACAAGTCACTTGTCTCTTTACGTGGGCGTGATTGGCCACTGAATTCAGGCTGCCTTGACAGCCGTTCTGTGCCTGCATTAGTGGAACTGCCCTCATGTGTCCTGGGGAGCTAAACCACTCTGCCGTCGTAGAGGGCACCCTCTAGGAAGAAAAGTGCAGCTCGTGTTCCATGGACACGTCCTCATTTCTCAGTGCAAGTCATATTCAAATCAGTGATTTCACTGTTTTTGTTTTTTTCCATTTCAAGCTTCAGGTTGTCATGAATATTATTTTGGAGTTATACCAGTTATAAATGTTTTGCCCAGAAAAGAGTCTGGAAGAAAAGCACTTAAATACCTGAAATATGTAGAGAGAAAATTTGGAGGTTTCTTTCAACAGCGTATCAAGTGTTAGAAATGAATGTGAGGGGGCCAGCCCGGTGGCGCACTGGATAGTGCGCCGCTTGGGAAGCGCAGTGGCGCTCCCGCC
>NW_007731583.1:73020-85577 GCF_000696425.1 Galeopterus variegatus
AAAAAAAAAAAAAAAAAAAAAAAAAAAAAAAAAAAAGAAATGAATGTGAGGAACCAAAACAGCAAAAGGGCCGAAGTCCAATACGAAAGGAAATTGAAATAGGCACCATTTACAGGGCTGCAGGGAGCAAAACTGAAACCTTACTTGAAAATAAATATGAGGATGTTCATTATAGTTAATTATGATAGCATAAAAAATTAAAAGCAACTTAAGTGTATAACAGTGGGGAAATGGATAAATGAATTATGGTATTCTTTTATGATGACTATTCTTAAGGAGGTCATTAAAATGTTGATTTCAAAAATATCTAATGACTTATAAAATTATCTTGATACAATTTCAATGAAAATACACAAACCACAAAATTTGTATGTATGTTGTATTTGTGTATACATTGTGATCTTAATATAAACAGAAGCCTAGAAAAATAACTGGAAGGAAATATATGCAAGTTTTTTTGTGTGTGGTTGGACTGGCAAGTGATTTTAATCTTTTTCTATGTATGTTTCTGATATTGCAAAATCTCTATGATGAGCGTGTATTACTTTTATATAATCATAAGAAAAAATCAATAAATGTTATTATGTAAACACTAGTAGATATCCATTCAACAAACATTTATTAAGCAATACCACTTACTATCTAGCCATGGCAAATCATGGATTTTCTCTTGGGGCTTTATTTCCTCATCTGGATAGTGGGATGCGACAGCCGTGCCTGACTCGCAGAAGCATTATGAGGAAAGGATGTATTAACCTGAAGAAACTATGAAAACAAACTGCTCATACAAGCATGACGCGTACAGAGGCAAGACACCTACAGACATCACGAGGTGTCGTGCTGGATACCGTGTCTAACTGCAAACCCGCTAGAACCTGAGGAATAAGAAACTGAACACTGCTATAATGAGTAGTTTAGAATCGAAGACCAAAGAAACTAGAACTGAAAAATGGTCAGCATTGAAGTGCAGATTGCGGGGAGACATTTGGGAGAGGCCGGGTACTCAGAGCTTGGATGTGTTAGATGCCCCTATGCAAGGGCTATCTTTTATAGGCAAGTGCTTCAGAGCATGTTGCTGAGTGGCTCTTGCAACTACCCCTGAGACTGCTATTCGCTCTGCTTTGCTGGAAACAATGTTCCCTGTTGGGGAGAGAAGCATGCCTTGATGGATGGGGGCAGGGCAGGGAGACCGAGCTCAGAGGCTGTGCTGAATTTTCATCAGATTCCTGCTGAGCAGCTGTCAAATGCTAAGGGTTAGTCTAGGCTGAGGGTTCCCATCGTTAGTGCAGATTAGAATCCCCATGGAGGTCTGAAATCTTTATGTGTTTTTGGTTTTTTGGGTTTTTTTTTCTTTTGGTTTTTTTGTTGTTGTTTTACTATGTGTGTATTGCTTTTAATAATACAATGTATACATAAACAAGTGAGTGCATTCCCCTGGAGATTCTGGCTCAGCGGGTGGGGTCCCCACTGGGCATACACATGTCTTAAAGTCCACATGTGAAGCCTGCTGTTCCAGGGGGGGACAAGAAGACAAAGCAATTGTCCTTGGCTTATCACTAAGGGGCGCAAACTATACACACCTGGCGTGGAGTGGGTGCTCTGACACACAACTCTTGAATTGTTGAGTTGGATTTAAAAGTTAAACACATAGTATAGTATAGAGATGTTCTCAGTCTTAGATACCTCTTTTCTTAGTATCTGAGGGTTATGTGGGTTCAGTAACAAACACGGGTGTTTATAACTTATCAAGCAAAATAATTTCAGTCCCTCAACTCAGAGCTTTTCGTAGGGAAGGGTCAGAAGGTGCAACTTGAAGGTGTCTGAAAAAAGTGTGTGGTGCAGTCAGCCTGAGCAGATGTGAGGCCAGTGGGTCCCTCCATCACTGACCATGGGCATCCACTGGGCATGGAGGANAATTGTTGAGTTGGATTTAAAAGTTAAACACATAGTATAGTATAGAGATGTTCTCAGTCTTAGATACCTCTTTTCTTAGTATCTGAGGGTTATGTGGGTTCAGTAACAAACACGGGTGTTTATAACTTATCAAGCAAAATAATTTCAGTCCCTCAACTCAGAGCTTTTCGTAGGGAAGGGTCAGAAGGTGCAACTTGAAGTTGTCTGAAAAAAGTGTGTGGTGCAGTCAGCCTGAGCAGATGTGAGGCCAGTGGGTCCCTCCATCACTGACCATGGGCATCCACTGGGCATGGAGGAGGAAGCAAGAACCAGGATTCCCTAAAAAGGGTTTAACCAGCCAGAGGGGCCTGCCAGCTTCAGAGATAAGGCACTTCCAGAAGCTCCTAGGGTGAACTGTGGTGCTCCTGGAACGGAAGCTCTGCAAGGAAGGGGCTCTGCCTTGTTCTGCTGTCCCATGCTGGCCCTTCATTTTCTCTTAGGGGCTGGGGCTGCAGGACAGCCACCTGGAGGGGCTGGGCTCTCCATGCAGCTTCCTGAGGCAGATTTGGAGTGGAGACTCCCAGGAGAGTGTCTGCAAAAGCTGCCCCTTCTCCATGGTGGGAGGGAGGGGAAGTCCTGGAGCCACGCTGTCTCGTGGTGGGAGGGAGGGGAAACCCTGAGGTCTGCAGACTCCCTGGTCATGTCAACTGAGCTGCTCCTTAAAATGCAGATTCCCAGCCCTGTCCTGAACCTATAGCTCAGAGCCCCTAGGAGGTGGGGCCTGGGAATCTGCATCTAGCACATTTCCCAAGAGATTTTTTACACAGTAATGTTTGAGATTCACTGACTTAACATGTCCACAAATATTTGAGGAGCATTATATGCATGGGAGGTACAGACGGCACTGTGGGGGGTGGACGGCCCCCTCAGAGCATGGCGGTCGAGTCAGGCTACACCCCAGTTAGCTTGGAAGCCGCTCAGGGTGAGGATCCCCATTCTTCCCTTCCCCACCTCCCACTGCCCCTCAAGCACCCACTCTGCCCAAGTCAGGGAAAGACCTAGAAACCCCACAAGATGACTGCATTTCCTGGCAGGAGGCCACCCAGGAGGTGAAGGGGAGCAAGGCAGGACAGTCAAATGCTGGGACCCCTGGGTGTAAGGATCTGTGGTCTTCATGTGGTCAGAAGATGGTTCCACAAGGATCCACTGAGTGTCTCCCAGGTCCTAAGCACTGGGCTGGGATCCCAGGATGTCCAGGTGAATAAGGCAGGGTCCTTGCTCCACTACCAGCCAGAGTCTGGAGGGGGACAGCAGCCCAGCCAGCCCAGGACCTGGTGGAGACACCACAGGTCATCAGGCCTGGTGGACGCCTTCCCTCATTCTCCCAGAGGACAACATGGGGACAAGCCATGTGGATTGGGAAAGCTTCCCGGGAAGCCCCTTTTTTGGCCCAGGCTAGGAGTGAAGCCAGAAGAGGAGCCCGTAGCAGGTCTGGGTGACGTGCGACCACCAGGAGTGGCTGGTTCCTGGTTCCTGCATTGCCTGCTCTGACTGGGGCAGGAGGGGGATTGTTTCGTTCCCTCCCAAGGCAGAATTTCTTCTGTCTAAAGGAAGGAGGGACACTCGTCTTACTTCCAATACCTAGTTCTTGGATGATGCTTATTAGAGAGACCCCACAGTAAGGACTTGTCCGGCTTAGGTAGCTCTGTTTATCAACACTGTGTGTATCCAGAATACATGTGGTCATTTCTTTCTATAGGATACAAAAAAGATGGGGGTGGGGTCTCCAGCTGCAGTGGGCACTGTCCAGGACTGGCTGCTATCGAGGACCAAGAGGCACAGGCTGGACGTTGCAGTTGTCCAGACCTGCAGCGAGGGGAGTGGGCAGGAGGTGGGAGTACTTACCACGCTTTGCCCCCCTGTCTCAAAACCAAACGACTGAGGGCCTCTAAGGCCATACTTCTGTGTTAGTTCAGGTTGTGGGGCTGTGGTGAGCAGGGTTGCATCGCAGTTCTGGGACTTTTCTAGAAGCCTGAACAAAAGTGAAACAACACACTCTGATCAGCTAATGGGCTTCCAGGTGAATTCAGTCATCCCAAAATCCGGCCATGCTGAGCTGCCCTGGCAGGTGGAATCTGCTAGTCTGCAGACCAACCCCAAGGGCGAGAACAGAAAGGAAAGCCTGAGAATTCAGCTGAGAATATCAGAGCCCTTGCAGAGATGAAACTGGGCTGGAAAGTCAAGCAATTTCTCAGATTCATGTTTCTTCTCAGTTAATTGACAAAAGAATTGAGAAACTCCTCCCCGCATGACCAGATAATAATAATTATTAAATAATCAACATCACATTCTTTGGTTAAAAGTGTCCTTGTGTGGTAGTCACATCTGGCGTCTGCTGACTCAGTGGGGGCAGGGTGGGGCTTCACCGAGGAAAAGGGAATAAATATTCAAATTCTAATTCACTCTATATGCCAACAAAGCTTGGGACCTGAGCAAGTCTCTTTGCCAGGAGGGGGGGGGGGGGGACATATTCAGAGGCATTAATATGTCTATGTGGCTGGAGAGAGAATTGCAGGAATTTAGGAATTGTTGCCCTTATATTATGTATACTTCTTAAAAATATGTAGAAATTGGTGACCATTACAGGCTAATTTCTAGAACTGGAGATGATAGAGATCTGTTGGTGAGCTCCTCCGTCCTGCTTTTGTTAGTAACGTAAGAATATTCCAGAGTAAGACTGTTCCAAAGTAAGAATATTTAAATACTTTCATTTCAATCAGTGTAAATAGAGAGATGTTGAATTGAGATGATTGGTTTAGCAGTGGACTGGATTTAGGTTAAACCACACATATTAAGTGCTTATCTACTATGTGCCTTCAACACATTTACATCTGCTTGTGAGAATAAGGCAAAAACACAAGAAATGAGTTCATGGAGAACACAGGCAAGTTATTCAAATTTAGTCCCACACGTGAATAGTACACAGCAAGGCTATGGTCAAAGGAGTGAGAAAGTCGGGTACAGGGAAGAGTCCTGTACAAAGTCCTCGACCCCAAAACAGATAGGAACCTGTCTTGCCATCCCCCTATTATACATACCTATGTAACCCAAAGAAATTAAGTCCCACAGTGGTGGTGGGGCATGGGCGATAGAACTCGGTTGTGTGACTCCCAGGAAAACACTCTTTCCACCGCCGCCTGCTTTCTCATGGTGCAGAATCTGGATAATGTTTTGAATATTATCAGATGAAACAATGCAATGCCCAGTGGCATGAAAGGCACTTTTCTTCGAGATAAATGTCATGCTGAAACCATCTGTGTTAAGTGGGCTAGGTTTTGACTGAGCCCCATACAGCAGTGTAGCTGCTGATAGGGCTGGCAGGGTTAAAATTCAAGAGCTACAGGTGGCCCCCATGAGTGAAACAGACTTCATCCGGGAGCTTCAGGAAGGAAGCAAGCATCTGAACATTCTTCACTCACCATCAGTCTTTAGGAGAGGTAGAAAGGACATTTTTCAAAAATTATGGATGAAACCTATGAGCTTGTAATTAATTTTCTCAAAGCAGCAGAAATACTTCCACTGACATTGAATTTATGATTTGTAGGGAGTCAAAACTATCTCAGTCTCTTTTGCAAATGCTTTATGCTTCTTTCCAAACTGTTTTAAATGTAATATTTTTTACTCTCTACAAACTAATATATGTTGATTGCAGAAAACTTGAAAAGCATAAAGAAGAAAATAAAATAGATTTAGTTAATCCTACCAATCAGAGATATCCATGGTTAACATTATCATGTATCCTTTCAGTATTTTTCTATGCATAATATATTCTTACTACAATTGACCTTAGCCAAAAGGCCAAGAAGTGATCTGCATATTATATTTTTACACAAATAGGGGAATCACATTGTGATTCTTTTCTTAATATACAGTTGCTGCTCAGGTTACAATTAGGTTACATCCTGATAAACCCATCGTGAGTTGAAAATATCCTAAGTTGAAATGTACTTAATATACCTAATGTACTGAACATCATAGCTTAGCCTAGCCCAGTCTACCTTAAACATGCTCAGAACACTTACATTAGCCCACAGTTGGGCAAAATCATCTAACACAAAGCCTATTTTATAATAAAATGTTGAATATCTTATGTAACTTAGTGAAACCTGTACATTATGTCAAAATTGCAATGGTTTCGCACCATCTTAAAGTCAAAAAATCGTTAAGTCAAACCATCATTAAGTTGGGGACTGTCTGTGCTATGAATCGTTCTAGCCCCTCTTTAATAGGTATATAGTAGTTCACTGTATGATCACCTCATAAGCTGTTTAATTAATTCTCTCTTGGTGACAATGAAGTTGTTCCCAGTGTCTAATAAAAAAAAAATATTATAATCAGTATTCATGAAAATTTCCTTAGGTCAGATACCTAAAAGTGCTCTTGCTGGGCCAAAACATATATGAGGGTGCTCCAAAAAGTTCATGGAAAAATGGAATTAAAAGAATACAAATCCTTTCAGGAACTTTCTGAAGACATCAGGTATGTTTTTAAAGTTTCGAGACCCACAGCCAACTTGTTCCTCAAAAGGTTCTATTGTATTAACTTATATTCTCACCCAAAATACACAATCATGCCTGTTCTCCCCACACTCACCAATACTAAATATTATTTTTTTTTTTTTTTTTTTGTCTTTTTTCGTGTCCGGCAACGGATCGCCACCCTCAGTGTCGCGCCCGTACCGGACCGGGACCAGCAACGGGATCACAACCGCCGGTGTTGCACCCGCACCTCGCTCAGCCAGTGAGCGGGAACCGGTCTGTATGTGGGATCCGAACCCTCGGCGGGAGCACCGCCGCTCTCCCAAGCAGCGCACTGTAGCAGTGCGCCACCAGGCCGGCCCTAAATATTATCATTTTAAATTCACCTTTGACCTCATTTGTTCAAAATTGGGGGTTGGCCACAAATCACAAACTTTTTTTTATATGTTTGCTGACTATTTGTATTTCTTTGTTAGTTGTATATTCATCTCTTTTACCCATTTTCTTATTGGAATATTTGTCTTTTTCCTGTTCATTTGTAAAAGCTCTTTAAAGACACTACGCTTTGTTATATAGGTAACAAATACTTCTCTACTTTATCACTTGCATTTTTATAAAGATTTTTGACATACAGATTTTTTAAACTTTATGTAGTTAGAACCATCAATCTTTTCTTTATGCACGCTGCTTTCCCACCCCCCCAAATCTAACAAGTTTATGTACATTTTTCTAGTTCTTATGTATTTTTATGTTTGAATCAGTATATATTTGAGGCATGGGTCTAACTTTAGGTTTTTCCCTCCTAAATGATTAGCTGTTTATCCCATTTCCATTTATTGAATAATTCATGCTTTCTCCACTGATTTAAAATGCTGTACGAGTATTTATCGAATACTAAATTTTATAGAATTTGTGTCTATTTAGGATGTTCTATTTTGCTTCAATATTTTATTTACTTTGGGGCCACTTATTTCTCCTCATTATTTTACTTTCGTAAATATTTTCACTCATTTATTTTCCAGATGACATTTAGAATCATCTTGTCAAGTTTGTCAAAGTTTTCCCAAATCTTACTGGGATTTTGACTTTGATTAGCATTGTAATAGATGTGTAAAGTAATTTGGGAGGAACTGACATATTTAAAATAGTGAATCTTCTACTCTGGATATAGAATGCCTCACCACGTTTTTAAAAACCTCCTTAAAGTATCTATCTTGTTTTTAGTTTTCTTCGTACGAGACCTACCTACCTTTGTTTTGTTAGGTTTATTCCTGGAGTTTCGTGGTGGTTGTTTTTCTGTTGTAAATGGGACACTATGCTTCTTATGGTTTCCAACTGGTTGTTCTAATATTATATAAAGAAGCTTTTAAAAATTATATATATTGATTTATACTAGTCACCTTATTGAAGATTCTTATTCATTTAGCCAATCTGTGTTCATTACAGGCAAAAAAAGAAAAGAGTAGGGGACCATAACAGATGGGCATTTTTTTATTCTTTAAAGTATAGTGGATTTATAAGTAATACCTACTACTTCTGTGCTGGTATCCTTAATTCTCTTCTCCTCAGTGCTGAAGATAAAATCTTTGCTACTGTGCAGAATGAGATATAAGCCCATCCTTGCATTCAGGTTCTTGCTGAAGCCCTCACATTAATGCCACTCAGACTTCAATAGAAGCAGATCAGATTTTCCTGGTGAAAACAATGAAGCCCGACCCTGCAATTGCATGGTTTCCAGTATCCAGCTTTTACCTCTGTTCTCATCCACTCGTCTTACAATAACGCAGACACTGACAACTCAAACTGATCGCCATCACCGTATAACATGCAGCAGTCTGACACGGCAGCAACTGTGTCCCCACAGCAGCAACTGTGTCCCATGGAGTTGAAACATGTGCCAGTGTTTCTAGCTTGGGCCTTCAGCAGAAGAACTGATCTTCACTTATGTGACACAGCAGTGTTGGGTGTGTGCTTTGATCAAATTTGAGGGAAATTAAAACTGCAAGGACAAAGCCACTTTTCTTCTACATTCAAGGGCAAGGTTTTGGCATCCATGTGGAGAAAATAGTATGGCAAAAAATAAGAGTCATTAATTTTCCTTTTGCTATGTGTGTATTAGAGTAACTCAGTCAGATTAACTAAAAAGGTCATAGTTACTAAGCACTTTCTTTTTCTTCTGTCTTTAATTGCACTCATTAGTGCTATATATATATTGCCCTACAGGATCTGAGCAGACCTCACAAAACGAGTTTTTGATAGCTGAAAACATCATAGCATCTGACAGTTCAAGGTCTTCCCATGAATTACAATATCCCTGAACTACAGGAACCCAAATTGTCATAGTTTAAATGTGGAGAAACTAAGGCCTGTTTTCCCCACTGGATCAAAAAATCACATTCTTTGCCGATGCCGTTCTGTGTTCCAATTTTCTGGAACTTGTACTTTCAAAACTATTTTTAGGAATATTTGGGCTTATACTCATGGAATTATTTTTGAACACTGATGTTTACCACTCCGTAGTCACATTAAAATTTATGCTTATAGCCATCTCCTTAACTCTATGAGGGCACATGTGTGTACAAGATCTCTCCTTAAATAAAACTTAATCGAATAGAAACTTTTTTTAAACTAAAAAATTGGGGGCCGGCCCGGTGGCGCACTGCTACAGTGCGCCACTTGGGAGTGCAGTGGCGCTCCCGCCAAGGGTTTGGATCCCACATACAGACCTGCCGCTCACTGGCTGAGCGAGGTGCGGGAAGCAACACCGAGGTTGTGATTCCGTTGCCGGTCCTGGTCCGGTACGGGCGCAACACTGAGGGTTGCGACCTGTTGCTGGTCACGAAAAAAGACAAAAAGGAAAAAAAAAAAATTGGCCTCCACTCTAAGCCACAGTTATTGTCTGTCATGGTACTTTTCAAACTGTGCCTCCTGGAGCCAGGGCAAGGGACAAACGTGTTGGGTCCCTCCATGTGAACCAGAGCCACTTCACTCTCGTTTGTTTTGTATATTGAGGTTCTTTGTACAATTTTCTCTGAACAAAGAGTTACACTGCTGTAAATAACAACAAAAACAGGGCCGGCCCAGTGGCGCGCTGGATAGTGCGCCACTTGGGAAGCACGGCGGCGCTCCCGCCCGAGGGTTCGGATCCCACATACAGACCGGCCGGTCACTGGCTGAGCGAGGTGCGGGCGCAACACCGAGGGTTGCAACAACGAGGGTTGCAATCCCGTTGCCGGTCCCCGGCCCGGTACGGGGGCAACACTGAGGGTTGCGATCCGTTGCCGGACACGGAAAAAGACAAAAGACAAAAAAAAAAAAAAAAACAGTTTAAAAGCCTGGCCTGGTTGTTTCATTGGGCAGACTTTCCATAACTAACTAGATAATGTCAGCTCTTTGTGTAAGGTCCACACCTTTGTAAACGGCACGGTCTTTCTCTCTAGCATCTCCATTCTGAGCCAGACACTTAGATTCTCCAGCTGACGAAACTCAAACACAGCCTTAGGTTCGGCTGTTATGTGTGTAGTGTTTGCCGTGGACCCAAACCTGTCTTCGTCAGATGTACACAGGGAGCTTTTATAAAAATACTTAGCCCCTACCTACCACAGACAAGAATCTTCAGGTGTAAGGAGTCTATATTTTTTAAAGCCTCCCAGATAAGTAAACCTTTCATGCGTGGTGCTTGTCAGAGTACTCAAAAGGAAGAGAGAGGGAACGTCATCGACTTTAGCTAACGAGTTGCTAACAGTTTTTCCTGCTTGCTGACAAGTGTTCCACTTCCAGCAACGTTTCTCAGACTTTCACGTGCATCCAAATGACCTGGGGATCACTGGAAACAGAGATTCTGGCTCAGCAGGCCTGGAGGGATAGCACCAAGCTTACTCATTTCTAACGATACTGCTGGTCCATGGACCACATTTTGATTACCAAGCCCCCAGATCAAGGTTTCTCAACTTCAGCACTATTGATATTTTGGGCTGGAAAAGTCTTTGTTGTGAGGGGCTGACCTGTGCACCGTAGGATGTTAGCAGCAACCCTGGCCTCTACCTACTAGATGCCAGTAGCACTGCCTCCCCCTTGCGACAATTAAAAATGTCTCCAGACATTTTCAAATTTCCCCAGAGGGCAAAATTGTCCCTGGCTGGGAACCGCTGCCACAGGTGATGCTGATCATCAGCCAAGTTTAAGATTTACCATTAAATACGATTTGTTTGCACACTTAAATTATTAAAAATCCATATTCTGGATTTATCTGTCCTTCCTGGAATATACACCACAAAAGAACAGAGGACTTATCTGGTTCACCACTGTATCCACAGCACCTAGGAGACTGGCATAACATGTGAATGAATGAATGAATGAATGAATGAATGAATGAATGAATGAAACTAGTGCCGAGTATGAAGCTCATTCTTTGAGGCTACCTTTTCTATTTTCTATTAAGTAGACAGAAAAAGGTTGCTTTGCCTGTTCTCCACAAATATTTCCATTGTTTTTTCCTTAATTCCTTGTTAAAGCCCTAAGTAGTCAGGTTCTCATGGGGCTAAAAAATGCCATTAAAAGTTTTCATCTAACAAATATTCTTTTCTTGACAAAGTACTCTCCTCATGGAGATCAATCACATACTTCCTTTATGACCAAGCCCAGAAAAAGCCCCAATACTCTGTGTTTTCTAAACCAAATTATCTCCTACAACTCAAAACCAGCTTCACGTTCAGAGAGAGGTGCAGGTGTGAGCCACCATGTGGAATGTGGGGTTTGTCACCTGTGCTCACCACTTTCCCCTTTTGTGCCTGTCACAGCCCCATTGCTTTTTAATCTTTCCCACCTGCGGGGCAGGAGCTTCAAGGACACACATATGAGTCAGAGAGTCACTCACTCCTGTGCACCATCCCCTTCACAGCTAGAAAGTCCCCATGCCTGCTCCTTCAGTTCCTTGTTGCCAGCATGTCCCACATGGCAGGCCTTTCATGTCCTGCTCTGCTTGTGATGACAGGGCCACCAGTGTGGGTCTGAGCCCCAGTGGAAAAAGTGTGCAGCCCCGTGCCTCCAGCAAGGGCAGGCAGGCTGACCCTCTCTCTCCCAGGACCCCTTCCAGATCCCCATCCCAGTCATTTGTGGTACCTCCCTCCACTGCCCACCCCTCCCTCCTAGACCCTCCATGGAGGGTCCCTCTCCGACTCCATGCAGCCTTGGGTTATTCCCACCTCTCTGAGCTCGAGCCTCTGGTCCCCTGCAGCAGTCTGCCCACACCCTTCCCATCTCTGTGCAGGCGACCCAAGCGCTCTGGGCAGGATGGCTAAGTCTCTCCCACCAGCTCCATCCGGCCCAGAGGGCGTGCGGTTCCCTCCTGCCCCGCCGGCCTCCACTCCTGCACCACCAACCCCCTCGTCCAGAGGAAGCCTGAGGACCTCCCCACCAGCATCCACCCCGCACGTCAGCACCTCTGTGCTGGAGGGCCACAGGCCGGAGGAGATCGGTGGGTGGCAGGAGGTCGTGCTCAAGTCTGCTGGGAAACGCTGCTCCGTAGGAAAGCGGGTGGGTCTCCGCGGCTCCAGGGCACACATTGGCCTCCGAGAGGGACCTCTGGGATCCGGGTTTCCTGGTGTGTTTATGCAGGTTAAATGACTCAGCAACACCGTGCACTACCTGTTCTTTTTTTGTTACACTTCTTCCCTTGGATTTTCACGTAAATATTATCTTAATATAGGTACAATTTTATATCCTTCCCCCTGCCCACTTAACATTACAAACATTTCCCAAATAAGGAAACTGTTCTCTTATTATTACATATTTAAAATACATTTTTTAGTCACTCCTTGCTTTTGAACATGGGTGTGCCTCAAGGCTCCGCCCTGGGCCCTACGGCTTTCTGACTTCTACTCTCTCCCAGTGGATATTTATCTCCAGCCGAGGCCCCTCCTCTTAGATCCAGTTCTGCACATGCGCTGCCCAGATAACATCTCCCCCTCACCCCTACCCCACACTGCAGCTGGACAGAGACAGCCCTGGACTCTCCTAGCTCCCTGCCTCAGCCGGAGCCGGGGACTCATCCTGGTCACCTGTCTGTCTCACTCACTTCATCCATTAATCACTGGTGTTTCCACTATAAATTTTCTGGAATGTATC
>NW_007731583.1:86577-92202 GCF_000696425.1 Galeopterus variegatus
ACACACACACACACACACACACACACACACACACAGACATATATATATATATGTTTGGGGGGACCTTATTTTAAGAACTGGCTGTGCCATTGCAGGGAATGGCACATCTGATATCTGCAGGGCAGGTGGCAGGCTGGAAAGTCAGGTGAGAGCTGATATGGCAGTCTTGCTTCCGAAGTCGGAACGCCAGCAGAAGCTCAAGCAGGGTTTCTACACTGCAATCTCAAGGAGAATTCCTTCCACTCCAGGGAACTTCAGAATTTGCTGTTAAGGGGCTGGCCCCGTGGCTCACTCGGGAAGTGCCAAGGCCGTGGGTTCGGATCCTATACAGGGATGGCCGGTGCGCTCACTGGCTGAGCGTGGTGCGGACCACACCGTGCTGAGAGTTGCAATCCCCTTACCAGTCAGGAAAAAAAAAAAAAAGAATTTGCTGTTAAGATCTTCAGCAGATTTGGTGATGCCCACCCACATTAATGGAGGGTCATCTGCTTTACTCAAAGTCTACTGATTTAAATGTTATTCGCATCTGAAACATACCTTCATGATGATATCAAGACTGGCAGCTGACCAAATGATGGGGCACATAACTTAGCCAAGCTGACATGTAAAATTAACAATCACAGCTTCCTCTTGCGCTTAGGATGAAGGCAAATAGCTCAGACCTGGCTACGAGGCTCCAAGGGTGTCACCCCTCCTTCCTCCTCTCTGATTTCTCCTGTTCACTGTGTCCCAGTCACGCTGGCCTTCCTCCAGTTCTTGGACACACGGTCTCTTTCCTGTCCTGGGCCCAGTACACAAGCTGCTCCCTCTGCCTGAAATGCCTTGCTTCTTGCTGCCAGCCCCACATATGTGCGCACACACCCCACACGCTGGCCAGAGAAGCCCGACTCCATCATCCCTCAGATCCTGGTTCAAATGCTCCTGCTTCTGGGAAGAGTTCCCACACCAGGCAGATGTCCCTGCTCCTCTAACTCAAAAATAGCACAATGTGGGACAATACACTTAGTTGCATGATTTCATTCACAAATAATTTACTAGACTGTAAAGTCCTTGAAGACAGGGACCAGGTTCATTTTGCCTAGCAGGGTACCTCCAACACCCATAGGTGGTGAGTGAGAAAATGATTTGGAAAAGTCTGCCTGGGCCCTGAATGTCATCTTTCTTCCATTCCTCATAGGACTCATTTGGGCAGATGTGGGGCTGCCCTTGCCTGTGGCTTTCTCCACCCAGTTGGTTTTGTTGTTCTCTTGCTCCTGGCGTGGCAGATACACTGTTCCTGAGACCAAGTCCAGGAGCCTCCTCGGTCCGTACATGAAGCAGTGTGGCTCAGGTTGGAAATTTTGCCTATGTGAGCTTAACCTCAGGCATCAGTTTCAGTCCTTGACAAACGTTGAAGACAAACACAGTGAAGCTTCTGGCTGGAGGAAGAACACCAGGGCCCTTGCCGTTCAGGAGCTGTCATGTGCACATTTGTGTATAAGCATCTGTAAAGGCAAAGCTGCTGCCGTCCAATATAATAGTAAGAAAATATTCATGTTTACTCTCGTGAGTGGAAACCTAATCAATATGGGTAGATAGGCCAGATTTTGCTCTACTTTTTTTTCCCTAACAGTGAAAATAATAGGAGTTGACTGATCTAACATCTAATCATTGTTAATATTTTTCTTTGGGCTTGGAAGTTTACAGACTATAAGCCAAGAGATCATGTTAAAAGGCTCTTAAATAGCCGTCTTCCTTCATGATAGATCAACCATTACAAGGTTGGGGAACTGATGTCCTAAATGCTGCAGAGCACCAATGAAGGCAGCCTTATGAAAATTTAAGATCTGTTAGATCCGCCAGCTGTGTGTCACCAGCATCTACCAGCTGTCGTCAGCCAAATCAGTAGATGCATTCATGAAGTCTTGAATGTAAAGCAAATCACATTTTCCCTGTGACTTATATCCTAATGCAGAGATGCTTTATCTTCATTCTGACCAAAGTATTAGTAGAAGTTCCTACCACTCTGGCCGATGCCCTGTAAGCTGGCTAATGGTCTATGAAACTTAAATGCACCAGGGAACGCCCCTGTTCCAGAACCTTTTGGCAAAGAAAGAATCTTAATCTACGTCTTTTGTAAATCGGGGTTTTTCCCTTTGCATTTTAAAAAATCAGAGCCCAATTACTTTATATGGTAACTCAGTTCAACAATTTGGTGCCTGATAAGATGGGAGACAAATGGGTCTCTCGGCATGTCAGCGCTCTACTGTTCCTTCAGAAAGAAAAAATGACATCTTTCAGAGAGTAGCTTTGAAATGCAGACATATGTCAACAAACAACTTTCACAAGGCCTCTGGTAAGCCCAGGACTTCTCTTTGAGTGAGACACCTTGGTCAACAGGTCCTTTTGTGTCCTTGAGCTCACACACTGAACAGTCTCCCCTTCCTTTGTCCCCAGCTCCCCTACGTTTTTGCCCACAGGCCTGATTTTGAGGTGATGCTAGACACAGATACAGATATTATCCTGCTTCTGTGCCCACAGCTCCCAACAATCTGGAGCCTGTAAACCCCACCAGCAGAGAAAAAGTCAGTTTCATTTCTGCTGTGTCCCCAGCTCCCAGCACAGGGCAGCACCTAGCAGAAGTGCAATACAATCTACTGGCCATAGAAGTCCATGAGCTAAGTACCCCTCTGGGAAGTGTTCTCACAAGAGAAGCTTGAACTGTGCCTTTAAAGAGTACAGACAGCAGGAAGGGGCTCTGAACTGGAGAGAACATCTCGCGCCAATGCCTGGAATGACGAAACAGTGTCATCTGCTCAGAGAAACACACAGAGGCCACTGTGAGTTGAGCAAATGCTCCATGCAAGATTGTGCTGCAGGAAGAGAAGAGCTAGGTTCAAAGACAACCTTGGGTGCCTCATGGGAGGCCCAAGTTTCTTGTCAGACCTGCTTTTAAGAAGCTGACTTTGAGGGCTGTGGAAAGAAGGGAAAGGGTCAGATCATATCCAAATGGGTGGGTGGCAAGACCGGCCAGAGCCTGGCTGTGCTCACCAACAGCAGAACCCCTCCCGGGTCCCCAGGGGTCCTCCGCAGCCCCTGGCCCAGGATTTTGCTTAGAGTAATTTCTTCATAAATATTGGTTGACTTTTTATTTGTTTAGTGCTCTGGTCCTTCTGTCACTTAATGGCATAGCTGCACCCTGATCCTCCCTAGGTCTTCTGATCCTCCGATTTCCTTTACATAAAGACCTCTCCGAATCTCCAAATATTTAGTCAACAGGTTTGGGTCTTAATTCTTAAGCTTCAGTTTACCTTGTCTGTTAAATTCTAGCCTTCAGCTCACTTTGTATCAAAGGTTTAATCTTTCAAAAAACATACTTTGGAACTACAAGATCCATAGAGTTGGTCTTAAGGAGCTCACACAAAGACTCACTTTTCCAAGTCACTGCTACTTAGAGCTAGGCTTTTTAAGTAGTTACAGTCTTGATAAGTTTGTCATTCATGATTTTAAAATATTTGCCTTCACAATTCAGCTTTAAAACTTTTCTGATTAAATGACCACAAATGTTTGATTGTATTAGTATTTTTTTAATAAGCCTACATCTGACCTTCTAGTTTTTCTACCCATGTTTGCAACAACTAAAGAGATACAGTAGATTTCACAGCTGACATAAAGCTAGACAGGCACCAAATTATGAATCATTTAAGCTTCAATGGCACCCAGTTGGTGCCCCTAGAGATCTGACCTTATCTTTCATGTGTTCAAAGCCAGTTATTTTTACCCTGATGCTCAGGGTAAAACCTCTTGGTTTTCTCCTTATCACAGAACTGCTGAGATGCCTCCCTCTTCCCGATGTACGTGGTTTTGGAGCTCAGCACCTCTCCAGATGCCTGCTGAACTTAGCACCATTCGATAGGACAGCCACCTGGGATGCCAGGCCGGTGGGGCACATGTCAAAAGAGGGTGTTCTGCTTGGAAAGGCCACTAGAGTCCTTGGGATGGCTCCACGGCTGTTTAATTATTCTAAGCAGAAGGGTGGTCCTCGGGAAAAGAGAAAGTAGAAGGTCTGCTCCTTGCTATTTCCTCCCTCAGCTGTTCCTGAACTCTCTGTCCTCTTCTTTTCCAACCTGCTTGTGAAACTTTAATTTTCCATGCATAGCAAATGGCCGAGAGCAGCTCAAAATGTTCTTCCTACCACGAGGATTGGTATTTTCTTTTTCTTTTTCTTTTCTTTTTTTTTTTTTTTGTCCTTTTTGTCCTTTTTGAGACCGGCCACACTGCGCTCAGCCAGTGAGCACTGTGAGCGCACCGGTCATCCCTATATAGGATCCAAACCCGCGGCCCCAGCGCTGCACTCTCCCAAGTGCACCACGGGCTCGGCTAGGATTGGTATTTTCAAAAGTACCAAAGCTTTAGGCTAAAGGGTTAATGACAGATTTCCAGGCCTCTGACAGACTCTTAAAGAAGATTGGGGGTACATGGGCAGGGTGGGAGGCATACCTGTTGGAGCCTCTGTGAGCTGTGGATTCTGTCAGTGAATGAGAGGAGCCCTGCTGGGGCAGGAGACGCAGCTCTCCAGGTACTAGCTGGTCTAAATCACAAGTATTCAACATGAAAACACTTGAGTGGCTGGGTGTCTTTTGTGATATGGGTCCTTCATCTGAGTGAAACTGTGTTCTCTAAGTTTAGCTCTTTATCATTCAAGTTAGTGCACTTGAGTACATAATAAAGAGGCATGTTATGAAGGTATGGACTGGGGAGTACTTAGGTACCCTAGATAGGGGTTCTCTAACGTCAAAGTGCATGAATCACTGGGGAATCTCAGTACAATGTGATTCTGATTCAATAGTCAGGAAGAGCAGATAATCTGCCTCTCTGTAAGCTGTCAGCAGATATGATGCTGCGTGGACCACACTTGGAACTACAAAGCCCTAAAGCAAGGGTTCTCAACTCTGGCTGCATATTCACATATCTGGGGAGCTTTTAGAAATCTTGATGCCAGACTGTACCTGGCACGAATGAAATCAGAGTCTCTAAGGGTGGGACCAAGATAGCAGTAGGTTTGCAAGCTCCTCAGGTAATTCCTGCACAGGTTGAGTTTGTATGAGGAGCCGAGTAGATGACGGGGCTAATTCCTACCACTTGAGAAATAGACCTGAAGTATGTTGCAACCATCGCTCTCTGATAGTGTGTCCATTAAGTGTGTATGAATTCAAATGAACAGTTACCTTAAACGTCACCAGCTCTGAAGTTTCCCAGGACTGATCCAGCCTCCAGGGGCGGCTCCACCTGTGTTTCTCAGCCATGGAGTCTCAGCTGAAGCCCTCACCACTGTTGTGGCTGTTCTCCATCCACCTGTGGCCTCCTGCTCTTGACTGCACAGCTAGCTGCCCCAGGTCCTTTTTGGCAAGCGGGATAGGGCCTTGAGGGATCTAGGTGAGAATAAACCTGGAAGTTTTATCTTCCTGTAGAACAAGGGTTCTCAACCCTGCTGCATATTAGAATAACCCCAGGCCATGGTGATATAGTGGATCTCAGGCAGGATCCATGCCTCAGGCAAGTTTTAAAAGCTCCCCAGGTTCTAATATGAAATCAGAGGCTGTCAAATAAAATGACACTTTAAAAAATATACATATCGGGCCGGCC
>NW_007731583.1:94581-109153 GCF_000696425.1 Galeopterus variegatus
CGGGAGAAAGTCCTCTGTGCACTCATTCAGGTGCCCCAGCTGTGGCTTCCAAGGTGGCCCCAGGGGCATCTCCCGTGCCCAGCAGGGAGGGGGGAGTGGGCGGGGCCACCCGTGCTTTCTCCCCATTGGCCAGAGCGCAGCACGTGGCCGCCTGCCCGGGTGTGAACCGGGGAGGCGGTCAGACCCAGCGCAGGTGCGGCCGAGCGCAGGTACGTGGGGATAGCCCTGAGGCCTGGCGGGGACGGCAGCGGTGGCAGGACCCCAGTGATGATCTGAAGGGCGTGAGCTCTTTCTCTTCTTTTCTCCACAGACGTCGCTAACGGCACCAGTTCGGGAGGGTACCGCCCGCCTCCCAGAACCAAAGAGGTCATCATCAATGGCAGACTGTGAAACTGAAATACTGTTTCACCTGCAAGATTTTCCGGCCCCCTCGTGCCTCCCACTGCAGCCTTTGTGATAACTGCGTAGGTGAGTAGAGCTCAGGGCCCCTTCCGGGCGTGCGGCCTTGTGACTGGCGGGAAAAGCCGTGCGGGGAGCGGCCCCTGCCTCTGCACAGACCATGCTGGGGACAGCCTGCGCCCCGTCCCTCTGATCCTTCGCGACTGAAAACTCAGGGATGGCACACCGTGTTTGTCTTTTGCTACTGGTCCTTTTTACCAGGCCTGGAGCTACCTAGCCACTTTCTGCTTTTTCCCTTTTACATCCTGCAACGCCCTAGGCCTTCTCCACCCCCAGCACATGCACAAGGTGGGGGCTTTGCTCCTTGGGCTGTCAGATCAGCAGGCCCTTGACATACTCCAAAGAAACATCTCACTCCTGCATCCCTCCATTGCCCGTAGGAGATGGACTTTGTGCAGTTGTCTTCTCCCCAGTCCTTGGAGGGACATTTGGGGTGGAGAGCTGGAAGCACTGGATCCCACGGGAAGGAAGGAGGCAGAGGCCAGGAGATTTCTCATCCTGTGGCTAGAGTTACGATCTCTACCCTTCCCAGAGACCACCAATACCTTTCCTCTCTGTCCAGTNTGGATTATTCTTTTTCAATAGCTATATTTAAACCACAAAGAGCAGCCCTAACAAGCAGAGGGGCAATTGTTACCAACAAACTGCCCCCTCCCCCAAAAAGACCAAACCAAAAATCAGAATAATTGCAGATTAGAGCAGGAACACCACCTTCTGCTTTGCCCTTTGTGCCACGTAGCACAGGCCACGGTGCCGCTGGTCTCCATAGAGGAGAGAAAGACTTCATGACCAGCCATCCACCTCAGTTGAACACTGAAGAAAAATTTCTTTTGTCCTAAAGTTTGTATTTGAAGCCCTCAGTTTCAAGGCCCCATTATGCACGTCGGCCCTGGACACAGGCGTGCCTGAAAGCCATTGGCGTATTATGTGAAAGAAACAGCATTTTGGGGGTTACCCTGAGATAGAAAGCTGCCCTCATGCCCTGCCCTCCTGGTGAGGAGGTGGCGCTGACTCACCCTGTGAAATCATCCAGATCAGCAGCAGCTTTTGGACAAGTTTAAGGTTGGCCAATGGGTACCAAATTCAGTTAGACAGGGGTGTTCTATCGCACCGCAGGGCGACTATGGTTAACAGTTTTGTACATTACATAATAGCTAGAGGAGAGGCTCTAGAATGTTTTCATTCAAAAATGATAAATGTATGAGGTGATTGATGCATTAACTGCCCTAACCTGATTATTATCATATAATAATGTGTGTAGGCATGCAGCAGTCCTCCACTGCTTGAGCACCTACTGTGTACTAGAACATGAATGTGGGTAAGGCATGGTCCCTGCCCTTGAACGGCATCCAGAGGAAGACATGAAGACAAAGCCTTGTCATAGGTACGGGGAGTTCCCCTAGCCTGTAAACCCCACCAGCAGAGAAAAAGTCAGTTTCATTTCTGCTGTGTCCCCAGCTCCCAGCACAGGGCAGCACCTAGCAGAAGTGCAATACAATCTACTGGCCATAGAAGTCCATGAGCTAAGTACCCCTCTGGGAAGTGTTCTCACAAGAGAAGCTTGAACTGTGCCTTTAAAGAGTACAGACAGCAGGAAGGGGCTCTGAACTGGAGAGAACATCTCGCGCCAATGCCTGGAATGACGAAACAGTGTCATCTGCATTTCACACAATTTATGTTTTATTTATTATATTTGTATTCATAGCTTGTATTTACTACATTGAGAATATAATAGATAGATCACAAGAAATGATGTTTTTATTTGAAATTATAAAACTATAAAACTAAGAAAATGTTTGCATTTCTCCATTTCTCATGGCTACTAAATGTCTTAAAGAGTGTTTAGCATCAAGTAAGTAAATTGTAATAACAGCAAAACCATCTTTAAATAATGAAAGAAAAATATAAGTTTTTATGATAAAGGAGTCAGAAAATACAATGTTTATGGTCATTTCTTAAAGAATAACTAAAAGGCATATAAGGATAGATTCAGAAATAGTATAATTTGAGAGAATAAACATGGAAATAGTTAAAACGAATGACTAACAGTGAGCATTGAGTGATGACAAATAAAACAAACCATGAGAAAATACAGGAAAGAAAGAAAAATTTAACAAATATCAAATTAATTAAGAGATTCTCAGTATTTAACAAATCAAATAAATAAGCAAAATAAAAATTTATAAAAATGATGACACAAGTAATTTTTCAGTCTTTGGCAAGTCAAAAATATGAAAAATGAATGTACGTACTTATCAGAAATCATGTGTTATACTTAGAAATTATGAATTTGTCCCTTTTCCAATGCCAAGAGAAACATGTAAACCTTTGTTCATGTGCTTGCTGACAATGTCAACTTAATCAAATTCCAAAAATAACAAAGAAAAAAAATGCAAACATTTGAATACTTTTTAAAAGCACAGTAAATATATATGAGTTTAAAGTACTTAATAAAGGATATTATATGAAATAAGTCACGATAGCAATATAAATCTATTTATACTTAATGACAATAAAATAGATAAATTAATTTGTTTGAGATTCCACCATATCAATCCAATTAAGAAAACATATCTTTCTGAATTTTATAAAATTATTCATCAAACAAATATTTCTGTCCATGTGTGTCATTATTTGACCAAAGGAAAATAAGCACAATTGCATTGCTTTCTTTAGTTTGATTATTTAAAAGGACTCACCAGACTACCCAAAGTGTACTCCACAAGGAATTTATTTAAAGGAAAAGACTATGGTTAAATGAAAAAAAAAAAAAAATGTAGGCAAGCGTCTAAGGTTTGAGAGACACACAGCAGCAAGGAATACCCAGGCAACCTTTTTTCCGCCATGACCTAGGCTGAACTCTTGCTTGAAATCAGATGAGCTCTTCAAAGAATCTGGATTTCTGGAGAATTAAGAAAGTAAGGGGAGTTGAAGTGGGGTGTGAATTATCTTGGTCATGCTCCTTCAAGTTTTTCTACCCATGTTTGCAACAACTAAAGAGATACAGTAGATTTCACAGCTGACATAAAGCTAGACAGGCACCAAATTATGAATCATTTAAGCTTCAATGGCACCCAGTTGGTGCCCCTAGAGATCTGACCTTATCTTTCATGTGTTCAAAGCCAGTTATTTTTACCCTGATGCTCAGGGTAAAACCTCTTGGTTTTCTCCTTACCACAGAACTGCTGAGATGCCTCCCTCTTCCCAATGTACATGGTTTTGGAGCTCAGCACCTCTCCACATGCCTGCTGAACTTAGCACCATTCGATAGGACAGCCACCTGGGGTGCCAGGCTGGTGGGGCACATGTCAAAAGAGGGTGTTCTGCTTGGAAAGGCCACTAGAGTCCTTGGGATGGCTCCACGGCGGTTTAATTATTCTAAGCAGAAGGGTGGTCCTCGGGAAAAGAGAAAGTAGAAGGTCTGCTCCTTGCTATTTCCTCTCTCAGCTGTTCCTGAACTCTCTGTCCTCTTCTTTTCCAACCTGCTTGTGGAACTTTAATTTTCCATGCATAGCAAATGGCCGAGAGCAGCTCAAAATGTTCTTCCTACCACTAGGATTGGTATTTTCTTTTTCCTTTTTTCTTTTTTTTTTTGTCCGTTTTGAGATCGGCCGCACTGCGCTCAGCCAGTGAGTTTTTCTTTCTTTTTTTTTGTCCTTTTTGAGATCGGCCGCATTGTGCTCAGCCAGTGAGCACTGTGAGTGCACCGGTCATCCCTATATAGGATCCGAACCCGCGGTGGGAGCGCTTCTGCGCTCCCAGCGCCGCACTCTCCCAAGTGCACCACGGGCTCGGCTAGGATTGGTATTTTCAAAAGTACCAAAGCTTTAGGCTAAAGGGCTAATGACAGATTTCCAGGCCTCTGACAGACTCTTAAAGAAGATTGGGGGTACATGGGCAGGGTGGGAGGCATACCTGTTGGAGCCTCTGTGAGCTGTGGATTCTGTCAGTGAATGAGAGCAGCCCTGCTGGGGCAGGAGATGCAGCTCTCCAGGTACTAGCTGGTCTAAATCACAAGTATTCAACATGAAAACACTTGAGTGTCTGGGTGTCTTTTGTGATATGGGTCCTTCATCTGAGTGAAACTGTGTTCTCTAAGTTTAGCTCTTTATCATTCAAGTTAGTGCACTTGAGTACATAATAAAGAGGCATGTTATGAAGGTATGGACTGGGGAGTACTTAGGTACCCTAGAGAGGGGTTCTCTAACGTCAAAGTGCATGAATCACTGGGGAATCTCAGTACAATGTGATTCTGATTCAATAGTCAGGAAGAGCAGATAATCTGCCTCTCTGTAAGCTGTCAGCAGATATGATGCTGCGTGGACCACACTTGGAACTACAAAGCCCTAAAGCAAGGGTTCTCAACTCTGGCTGCATATTCACATATCTGGGGAGCTTTTAGAAATCTTGATGCCGGACTGTACCTGGCACGAATGAAATCAGAATCTCTAAGGGCGGGACCAAGATAGCAGTAGGTTTGCAAGCTCCTCAGGTAATTCCTGCACAGGTTGAGTTTGTATGAGGAGCCGAGTAGATGATGGGGCTGATTCCTACCACTTGAGAAATAGACCTGAAGTATGTTGCAACCATCGCTCTCTGATAGTGTATCCTTTAAGTGTGTATGAATTCAAATGAATAGTTACCTTAAATGTCACCAGCTCTGAAGTTTCCCAGGACTGATCCAGCCTCCAGGGGCGGCTCCACCTGTGTTTCTCAGCCATGGAGTCTCAGCTGAAGCCCTCACCACTGTTGTGGCTGTTCTCCATCCACCTGTGGCCTCCTGCTCTTGACTGCACAGCTAGCTGCCCCAGGTCCTTTTTGGCAAGCGGGATAGGGCCTTGAGGGATCTAGGTGAGAATAAACCTGGAAGTTTTATCTTCCTGTAGAACAAGGGTTCTCAACCCTGCTGCATATTAGAATAACCCCAGGCCATGGTGATATAGTGGATCTCGGGCAGGGTCCATGCCTCAGGCGAGTTTTAAAAGCTCCCCAGGTTCTAATATGAAATCAGAGGCTGTCAAATAAAATGACACTTTAAAAAATATACATATCGGGCCGGCCAGGTGGCGCACTAGATAAGTGCGCCGCTTGGGAAGCGCGGCGGCGCTCCCGCCCGAGGGTTCGGATCCCACATACGGACCGGTTCCCGCTCACTGGCTGAGCGAGGCGCGGGAGCAACACCGAGGGTTGCAATCCCGTTGCCGGTCCCCGGTCCGATCCAGCCTCCAGGGGCGGCTCCACCTGTGTTTCTCAGCCATGGAGTCTCAGCTGAAGCCCTCACCACTGTTGTGACTGTTCTCCATCCACCTGTGGCCTCCTGCTCTTGACTGCACAGCTAGCTGCCCCAGGTCCTTTTTGGCAAGCCTGATAGGGCCTTGAGGGATCTAGGTGAGAATAAACCTGGAAGTTTTATCTTCCTGTAGAACAAGGGTTCTCAACCTTGCTGCATATTAGAATAACCCCAGGCCATGGTGATATAGTGGATCTCGGGCAGGGTCCATGCCTCAGGCGAATTTTAAAAGCTCCCCAGGTTCTAATATGAAATCAGAGGCTGTCAAATAAAATGACACTTTAAAAAATATACATATTTGTATTTTCATCCACATTTTTAGAACTGATTCTAAAATTAATAAAAGGTGCTGTTCAGACCATAAATGAAATATAGAAGTGATTTTTAAAATACACATTTAGTGATTTAAAAGTACATATATATATTTTAAAAATCTGTATCTCCCTCTCATTCCATCCCATCCATGGTAGTTTTGAGGAGGCCAGTGGGCAAAGTGGGGAGTGACTTGAGCTGGATTTGGAGCCCGCCATCCGAGAAGTAATGTTAATTAGGGCACCGTGTCAATTAGGGCAAGGCCAGCCCCTGCACCAAAACCCAGACCTCAGCACCAGAACACAGTGGGGTTTGCTGCTCATGGAACTGTACGGGCCCGGGAAGAGGAAAGACGGGAGAAAGTCCTCTGTGCACTCATTCAGGTGCCCCAGCTGTGGCTTCCAAGGTGCCCCGGGGGCATCTCCCGTGCCCAGCAGGGAGGGGGAGTGGGCGGGGCCACGCATGCTCGCTCCCCATTGGCCGGAGCGCAGCACGTGGCCGCCTGCCCGGGTGTGAACCGGGGAGGCGGTCAGACCGAGCGCAGGTGCGGCTGAGCGCAGGTGCGCGGGGACAGCCCCAAGGCCTGGCGGGGACGGTGGCGGTGGCAGGACCCCAGAGATGATCTGAAGGGCGTGAGCTCTTTCTCTTCTTTTCTCCACAGACGTCGCTAACGGCACCAGTTCGGGGGGGTACCGCCCGCCTCCCAGAACCAAAGAGGTCATCATCAATGGCAGACTGTGAAACTGAAATACTGTTTCACCTGCAAGATTTTCCGGCCCCCTCGTGCCTCCCACTGCAGCCTTTGCGATAACTGCGTAGGTGAGTAGAGCGCAGGGCCCCTGCCGGGCGTGCGGCCTTGCGGCTGGCGGGAAAGGCCGTGCGGGGAGCGGCCCCTGCCTCTGCACAGACCGTGCTGGGGACAGCCCGCGCACCCGTCCCTCTGATCCTTCGCGACTGAAAACTCTGGGATGGTGTACTGCACTGTGTTTGTCTTTTGCTACTGGTCCCTTTCACCAGGCCTGGAGCTACCTAGCCACTTTTTGCTTTTTCCCTTTTACATCCTGCACAGCCCTAGGCCTTCTCCACCCCCAGCACGTGCACAAGGTGGGGGCTTTGCTCCTTGGACTGTCAGATCAGCAGGTCCTTGACATACTCCTAAGAAACATCTCACTCCTGCATCCCTCCATTGCCCGTAGGAGATGGACTTTGTGTAGTTGTCTTCTCCCCAGTCCTCGGAGGGGCATTTGGGGTGGAGAGCTGGAAGCACTGGATCCCACGGGAAGGAAAGAGGCAGAGGCCAGGAGCTTTCTCATCCTGCGGCTAGAGTTACGATCTCTACCCTTCCCAGAGACCACCAATACCTTTCCTCTCTGTCCAGTGGCTTTCTCCAGGACAGACTAGGGAAAGAGGCAGACAGAACTGAAAGCACAGGGGTCCTCGGTTGTAAAACTTGGCCCTACCCCTGACCCAGCCCAGGATTTGTACAGCTGACGTGGGTGCCAGCCCCTTGGAATTACTTGGCAAGCTTTTCCTGTCATTTCAGACTGAGAGCTGCCATCCACACCCACAGACCTGCTTCTTTCCTAGGCTGGAGCTCCTTAGAGATGAGGTTGGTAAGGAGATGACAGAAGACCTAAGTGAAAGGAACGGTAGCAAGAAAAGAACGAAGGCTTTGCCACAGTGGTCAAGATCCACATTTCCTCAGCCCCATAGCCTGCGTCTAGTAGAAGTGACCAAGGATATTCCTGGGAGAAAAAGCATGGAAATCCTGTTATCACATACCTGAAAGTCTAGGAATACGCCTCAAAACAAACCTTGTTTCCCTTAATAACACATTATTGATTGCTAACACTCTCCTTGAGTCAGAATTTGTAGTCTCAGTTCTTGAGAAAAATAAAATTTTATAATGTACTTCCTGCTTGCAAAGCAGTCTTCTTTTTATTTGTCTTAAATTTATCCTAACTTTAATAATCTACAATTTAGTACAAAGTTCATGTTTTCCCTATCAGGCCTTGTCTTGGTTTTATTAACTTAGATAAATTGCTTTTAGCCTTTGCCTCCCCCGTGGAACAGAATGGAATTTTCCATCTTTCCCATGTAGTAAATAGCCTACAGTAAAGAGCCTGGGATCTGACGCTGGATGTCTGAATCCAAATACTAGCTGTATGACTTAGACAAGCTACGTAAACTCTCTCTGCCTCAGTTTTCTAATCTCTACAGTGGAGTTGATAACAGTATCTACCTTGTGGGACGGTTGAGAGAGTCAATGTGTTGTCACAGGTGAAGCACTTGGAATAGTGCCCAGCACATAACAAATGCTCATTAATTGTTAGCTGCTACTACTGTTATTACTATGGCTCCCTTGATGTTTTTGGTTGGCTTTTTCTGGACAATTTCTTGATCTACTGTAGCCTTCTGTAGACCAGAACTACACCTTGTCCTCCATGTAGGGACACACCAGGGTTTCTACGAGACACATGACAGCTTTTGTTTGATGTCTGATACCTGGCAACACCAGCCCAGTGGCATCCCAGACCCATCTTGTGGACACTTTTAAGCCACAGAAGTATGGAGGCTTAAATATCTTCAGGGGAGCAAATCTGCAGGGATTCCCAGGACCTCCCTTGGATTATAATCTTGACCTCTGGGCCTATGAGACGATGGACCATAACAACTGGTACTTGTTCACGCAAACTCTTCTGTTACCTTGCATACCTTCTCCTGTAGGTCTGAATACTTATTCTAGTCTGCGTCTTGATAAATCGGGATTTGTTATCTACAGACCTGAAGAGTCTTTTCTTTTTATTACTTATAAAGATTTTTACCCATTTCTATACACCCCACTGTTTTCACTCATTCATTTTTTTATCAATTTGTCTCAATCCTCTCTTTCCTGTCTCTAGGCTACATTCTGAATCATGATAAAAAAAACTTTCTCCCACATTTCATAGTGACATTGTTTTAAGATTCCCTTTGGATTAGTGTCAGACACTTTACAAAAGTTCATATAATCACTCACATTTGTTCCCTCCGTTGCCCAGAGGTGTACATGTCCCTTGAAGAACCCTGATGAATTAGACATAAAATCCCTTAACCAAAATTATATATGCCCCTCTTCAGTTGATGGTGTACTTCTGCCATAGTGTGACTGTTTAAGACAGAATCCTCTGTATAGAATCTACCAGCTGTGAAAATAAGAGCCTTCGGTCTCTGTTACCCAGGACCAGGTCTGCACTTTTCTGATAAATCAGAGTCGCAATGGCAATTCAGTGTTCCACAGCACGTGGTCGTGTTCTGTAATTAGGAGTCTCAGAACGGCAAAGGGAAAGGAAAAGCAGAGGAAGTGGGAAAGTTTGGGGAGGGGTCAAGAGGAACTAGACTGGAGCCAAGGAGCTCGCTGCCAACAGCAGCCTCTAAGTGCTGTGCCGTGGTCCTGGGGCTGGAGTTGACAAAGCCTACCTGAGGCCCGGCCACATGGAGGACGCCTATGAGACGATGGACCATAACAACTGGTACTTGTTCACGCAAACTCTTCTGTTACCTTGCATACCTTCTCCTGTAGGTCTGAATACTTATTCTAGTCTGCGTCTTGATAAATCAGGATTTGTTATCTACAGACCTGAAGAGTCTTTTCTTTTTATTACTTATAAAGATTTTTACCCATTTCTATATACCCCACTGTTTCCACTCATTCATTTTTTATCAATTTGTCTCAATCCTCTCTTTCCTGTCTCTAGGCTACATTCTGAATCATGATAAAAAAAACTTTCTCCCACATTTCATAGTGACATTGTTATAAAATTACCTTTGGATTAGTGTCAGACACTTTACAAAAGTTCATATAATCACTCACATTTGTTCCCTCCATTGCCCAGAGGTGTACATGTCCCTTGAAGAACCCTGATGAATTAGACATAAAATTCCCTTACCAAAATTATATATGCCCCTCTTCAGTTGATGGTGTACTTCTGCCATAGTGTGACTGTTTAAGACAGAATCCTCTGTATAGAATCTACCAGCTGTGAAAATAAGAGCCTTTGGTCTCTGTTACCCAGGACCAGGTCTGCACTTTTCTGATAAATCAGAGTCGCAACGGCAGTTCAGTGTTCCACAGCACGTGGTCGTGTTCTGTAATTAGGAGTCTCAGAACGGCAAAGGGAAAGGAAAAGCAGAGGAAGTGGGAAAGCTTGGGAAGGGGTCAAGAGGAACTAGAGTGGAGCCAAGGAGCTCGCTGCCAACAGCAGCCTCTAAGTGCTGTTCCATGGTCCTGGGGCTGGAGTTGACAAAGCCTACTTGAGGCCCGGCCACATGGAGGACAGGGGAGAAGAGTAGCATGTGGTTGATTTAAGCTAAAGCTGCTCACAGCAGTTTACAAAAAACCTACACAGTTATTCAAACCTACAGAGCTTTGGTTTTCCAGTTAATTATACGACTCTTGGGCCTTTGGAGTGACTGATGAGCAGACCAGGGAATTGGGCTTTCTACATTCGGGAAAGTAGATTGGAAAGCAGATGTCTCCCACTGAGAAGTGTAATTGCAGAGTTTGCCACTATTTTATTTTTAGACAGAATGTTTTTACTGAAAGAATTCTACTTTTTGCAGCAAGGGGGAAAGTACAGTGCTGTGTTAAAAGCCAAGGTTGGGACATGTGGCTTTCCTTCCTCTGTAGTGCGTGCGTTTGTGTTGGTACTTCCCAGACCAATATGTAAATGTCACTCTGCATTGGGAGAAGAGAGAGGAAAAATGCAGCTTCCCAGGCAGTTGGGAAAAATATTTTTCTTTATTAAAAAAGTTTGAAATGAGAGCAAAGCCATAGAGGCTCTGCCTTTTTAGCTGAGGGAAGAGCCTCTTAGGGAGCAAACTCTGCAAATATAGAGCTGGTTAGCAGAGCCTGGTGGTTGGGGACCTGGCTCTAAGGACACACAGACCCAGGACTGAAATCTGGTCCTGTCATGGAATAATACTGGAACCTAGGCAAGTTATCTGAACACTCCCAACTACCTCCACATCTTCAGAATGGGGTGACCCTAGTGCTAGCCTGTAGGTTGCCTTTATGGATTAAGTGAGGTCATGCCCACCAGAGCAGCCAGCACAGGCCCAGCATACACCAAGGGATCAGTAGGTGCTCGCTACTGACAATGTTCTCATCAGGAACAGGGAAAGTGTTGCTGTTCGTGCTCCCTGACGACTGATCCAAACAAGGCTTGTCTAACAAAGTGACAGGAATCACCTCGCTTTCCTGTAATCTGGTAGGATTAGATGATTTGCAGGAACAGAAGTGAATACATTCTCTCTCTCTCTCTCTCTGACTTTGTGTTTATCTATTTCTGTCTCTTTCTTAGTCTTTCTCTCTCTCTCTCTCTCTAGTTCTTTCTCAGTGTTGCCATCAGATCGCTTCTGCACGTTTGGAGCAGAGTATTTGGGGTTGTTTGTTCATCCAGGCAATCGTCGAGGTTATAAAATGTTTTTAAACAACCAGCCACTGGGACGGTGGAGCCCCCTCTGTTCTCTCAGATCCTCACATTTCTCAGATCATTAAAAAAAGTAACCAAAGGAGCTAGAAAGCAAAACCTTGGCTTGTGAGGTCCCCTTAAACTTAATCTGTCCACGCTAAACCCCAACTGTGTGCCCTCCTAATTTGCCTGACCAGGGACCCTGAGAAGAAGGCTGTCCTTGGAGAGCCCTGGTCCAGTGTCAGAACAGCCAGTAGATTTCACTAGATTTGGGTATTTTTAATACAATCTAAACCTGTAATGCAAAGGGACTTACTTGAAATTAATCTATCACATGCAGGGGACAGACTAATAAAAAAGTTGGCTAAACACTAACATAAAGCATTGCAAGCATTTGCAAACCAGTTATACAAGAGTCCATCTAACTTTGACAAGCCAGGAGGCAACTTAGGCGAGAGGCTGAGAGGTGGCCTCTGGAAGCAGCAGCTGCCTGAGTCACAGACCTGGGGTCCTGTCTGGGCAAGGCGTCTCTCTCTGCACCTGTGATGCCCCACCTGGGCAGAGGAGATAACGCATGAAGCCTTCAGGCTGTGCTGGACCCCAGGAGTACAGGTAGCACCAGCCACCTCCCTCACACAGGGCGNTGCCCACCAGAGCAGCCAGCACAGGCCCAGCATACACCAAGGGATCAGTAGGTGCTCGCTATTGACAATGTTCTCATCAGGAACAGGGAAAGTGTTGCTGTTCGTGCTCCCAGACGACTGATCCAAACAAGGCTTGTCTAACAAAGTGACAGGAATCACCTCGCTTTCATGTAATCTGGTAGGATTAGATGATTTGCAGGAACAGAAGTGAATACATTCTCTCTCTCTCTCTCTCTCTCTCTCTGACTTTGTGTTTATCTGTTTCTGTCTCTTTCTCAGTCTTCTGACTTTGTGTTTATCTATTTCTGTCTCTTTCTTAGTCTTTCTCTCTCTCTCTCTCTCTAGTTCTTTCTCAGTGTTGCCATCAGATCGCTTCTGCACGTTTGGAGCAGAGTATTTGGGGTTGTTTGTTCATCCAGGCAATCGTCGAGGTTATAAAATGTTTTTAAACACCCAGCCACTGGGACGGTGGAGCCCCCTCTGTTCTCTCAGATCCTCACATTTCTCAGATCATTAAAAAAAGTAACCAAAGGAGCTAGAAAGCAAAACCTTGGCTTGTGAGGTCCCCTTAAACTTAATCTGTCCACGCTAAACCCCAACTGTGTGCCCTCCTAATTTGCCTGACCAGGGACCCTGAGAAGAAGGCTGTCCTTGGAGAGCCCTGGTCCAGTGTCAGAACAGCCAGTAGATTTCACTAGATTTGGGTATTTTTAATACAATCTAAACCTGTAATGCAAAGGGACTTACTTGAAATTAATCTATCACATGCAGGGGACAGACTAATAAAAAAGTTGGCTAAACACTAACATAAAGCATTGCAAGCATTTGCAAACCAGTTATACAAGAGTCCATCTAACTTTGACAAGCCAGGAGGCAACTTAGGCGAGAGGCTGAGAGGTGGCCTCTGGAAGCAGCAGCTGCCTGAGTCACAGACCTGGGGTCCTGTCTGGGCAAGGCGTCTCTCTCTGCACCTGTGATGCCCCACCTGGGCAGAGGAGATAACGCATGAAGCCTTCAGGCTGTGCTGGACTCCAGGAGTACAGGTAGCACCAGCCTCCTCCCTCACACAGGGCATGCCCTAGTCTCCTTGTCGTCTGTCCCCTTCTTTGATTTCTGGCGTGGATGCCACAAAGAACACCATCTGCAGGGACTTAGTATCCAATTACTGTTGTTTTGGTGGGGCTTTACCACCCTCTTTAAAATCCTTACAAACTTCCTTTCTCATTCCTCTGCATCCTCTTTGCTGTGCTCTTTCTCTGCTGGGCAGCTGACTATGTTTTACTACATCCTCTGCCTCTGTCCCACACTGTCTCCTTCCTGTTGCTCCCTGTGATGTGAGTTTCTGAGCTCAGCCTGCAGACATCTTGTGTGTGTGTGTGTGTGTGTGTGTACACTCTGCTTGTGCAGCCACCGCTGCCCCTTATAATCCAGTCAGTGCTTTCCAGCGTACGCAACAGTAAGAGATTTGAAATAGCAGAGGTGAAGCACTGCAGCTGCCTTCTGGTGTGTGGAGCAGCATTCTGGAATTTCTTCTTAACTATCTGAGTATGGCAAGAGGAAAGCATATCATTTGAGGGCAATGGAGGCGGCTGGCATTTGTATCCTCCTAGGAACCAAAACAGCCAAGGCTTTACTGTGCCTTCTAATTTCCAGTATCTTTGCATTTGACCGATGTTTAATGAGCAGCTATGTCAGGCATTGTGATAGTAACTACATACATCAAAATAAAAGAAAGCCTTCAGGGACCATTATTAAGAGTAGACCAAAGAGAACTCAAGGCAGAAAGCATTGTATTTATCATATTACACAGGTCAAACAGAGTAATTTTATATTGGTAAAGAGTACAATTAAAAATTAAGTCATCAACATTTATGTACCAAATAACATTGCATCAAAATTTATAAAGCAAAAACTGTGAGAAAATGCAGGGATGATTTGGTATAAACATAATGCTATGAGACATAATAGTATACCTCTGTTTCTGATGGCTCAGGTCAACAAAATATAAGTAAGGAAATAGAGGATACCAATATATAACTAATAAATATATGCTGAACTTGGTTTCTACACAGCATACCTTTTTCAACTATTCATGGAACATTTACAAAAATTATGCAGATATTGCATTGACCCTGTCATCCAAGGAAACAATAAAACCAGAAATCAAATCACAAAGATATAAATATATAAACATAACCAAACGTAATGTTTTTTTAAAAGCTTTTTATAACTCTTGGGTGAAAGAAACTTTAAAACTGCAGTTGTGGAATATTTAAAAAATGATAATAAGAACAATGCAAAAGAAAACTATGTCATTCAGAATTCTACATTTTAAACACAAGAAATGATGAACCTAAGCAGAAAAGGAATTAATTAGAAGACTATCAAGTTGCTGGTAGAATCAACAGGAAGGA
>NW_007731583.1:110724-111052 GCF_000696425.1 Galeopterus variegatus
AGATTTTTTTAATTATTGGGAAATAAGTATATTATTTTTTATATCATATAACTGTATGCTGTTTGAGTTGAAAAATCTCATTGAAACATGGTTTTATAGGAAACTGGCTGAAGAATGAGTGAAAAACTCAAATAGATTACTAGCCATGAAAAACTGAAAAGTTGACTGGAGAATTATTCAAGAAAGGTACTGGGCCCAGACAGCTTTACTTCCTATATTCTGAAAGTGTTTCAGAGCTTAGAATATGCTGGACGGTTTTGCAGTTTGTTTTACCAAGAAAGCATAACACTAATACCAAAACCTGACAAAAATAACATGGAAAAAAAAA
>NW_007731583.1:113093-114178 GCF_000696425.1 Galeopterus variegatus
CTTGGAGTCTGCATTTCAGCAAGCTTCCCAGTGCATCTCATGCACGGCCAAGGTTGAGAGCTGTGGGAACAGACTTTCTCTCAGGGCAGGCCGTCGGAATGCGCTGGGAATTGCTCATCCTTCACAGAGAGCAGTGACCAAGGGCAAGTCCTTCTGCAGAAGGCAGCTACTTCCTGAAGGTCACTGCTAAGGTGATTTGCAACTGTGAAAAATTAATATTAATAAATAGCTACTATCTTTTGAGGGCCTGTTGGAAGCCATGTGTATTAGTCCATTTTGTGTTGCTGTAACAAAACACCTGAGACTGGGTAATTTATAAAGGAAAGAGGTTTATTTGGCTTATGATTCTGGGANTTCACAGTGTGGCTGGTCCCTATGGCAGGTCTTCCAGCCTAAGTAGGAGGTACTGGGTTGATGGGTTGAGGGAGAGCAGAAAGCCCAGTGTGTAGACAGACCCAGGGGACAGAACAGTAGTGCAAAGGTTCAGAGATGTCCAGGGGAAATCAGGGCATCCAGGCCAGCAGGGGTATTTGAATGCAGTCAGAAAAGCCTATGATTTGGGGAGCCTCCTATGATTCCTGGGAGCCCACTGTTTTCTCTCTACTCAACATTGGAGGGGTTCCTATGAGCTCTCTGTAGTGGCGGGCACCTGGACTGGGTTCTCCTGCCATGAAGGTCCAGCCCCTTCATGTTTGCCTGTCAGTTTGTCTTAGTGTCTGGAGTTTTGTCCTTCCTTTTTGGTTTAAGCAACAAGTCTCGTAAGTAAACTTAAAAATATATCAGACAATCTAATCAATGCTTTTAGGTCCAATCCACCCTCATATGTACCTGGATTCCCATTCATTGAGCTCTGAAAAGCTCTTGCCTGCCTCAGACCAGTACTTATTTATTCAAACTTGGAGGTTTTTCTTTAGGCAGATAATCTATATGTAGGGCCCCAAGGGTATAATGACACTTGCAAAAATGACAGATAACATCAAGGAGTGTCGCATCATTGGGATGTAACTCATGCTTTGCCAGATTTTGGGGAAGACTGCCATTTGTTCAGGAAAGATTTTATTCCTCAGTAAAAGAAGCTCAGAGCC
>NW_007731583.1:115863-117812 GCF_000696425.1 Galeopterus variegatus
AAGTTAACATCATAAAAAAGTATTTGACACATCGCAGCACTGAGGATAACTAGTCTGATCTTAGGATGGTCATTTAGACCAACTCTCATAAAGGGGAAAAATGGGAGAAAAGTCTGAAAAAATTAGGTGGCAGCCACACAGAGAGGCACTTGGATGCCTGTCTGAGAAAGAAGGACTTGACTCAGCTGGAGGAGCAGAGTACAGGATGGGAAATTGACAGCACGGAAATTCAGCCTTCGGAAGACTAGTCTGACACCCAAGTATAAAGTCAACTGATGTGATGCTTTAATTAGCTCTTATCCAGTGATGCTGTGTAACGAACACCCTCTACAACCTCGGTGGCTTTTGACAAACAGCATTTATTTTTCTCATGTACCTGTGGGTCATCTGGGACAGCTCTGGGGTGGTTGGTGGGGCTTGGTTCAGGCAAAATGTCTTCTCTCATCTTATTCTGGGACCCAGGCTGACCAGGACACATTCTCCTTGGGTGGGTCAGTAGACCACATGACAGGGAGCAAACATGCAGCATCTCTTAGGACCTCTGCTTAGGGCGCCTCTGTGAAGATTCCGCAGGCCAAGCAAGGCATGCATGACCATGCCGAAAATGGGGGTGGGGCAGGAAGGGAACTCCTTGGGAGGGAGAAAGGTGACTACTTACTGACACAGTGCAGTCTGCCACACGAGGGAGATCTGAAGACTGAGAGACTGAGGAGCAGTTACATTCTAAGAAGGTTGTGTGTCTAATTTACCTTTTTAACTTGTACAGTGCCTCCTAGTAGGTGCCCAACAATCATTGTTGACTTGAATTCCCTAGAATTGGAATAGGCGTCTAGCAGTGGAGGTGGGAGTCAGGGAGGCAAAGACGAAACACACCGCAGCCCCTCCCAAGTCTCCTCTAGGACATTTGTGGATATGTGCACCAATCCAGCTGCTCTCTATTGGGTGGTGAGCAATAAATGTTCCACAAAATTACACCCACTGTAGGTGTTGGGCAGAACTGGGCTGGTAAAGACTAGAAATTTGATAGTGAACAATAACCTGTGTTCTTTCGTTTTGAAAGCTTAATACACATTTGTGCATTTTTTAAAAAGAGCTATAAAAACAATTTGGTTTGTCAGAATAGGTTAAGTTTTATTTTATTTTTTAAAAGGTTGAAAAGTATTTTAAATGAAGGGCTAACTGAAATGGAAAAATTATATTTTGGAAAAAAGAAAGAAGAATGTTTAAAAATTCAGTAACATGCCTGTGGAAATGAATTATTTATTTTTTGATTAAAGAAGTGAAATGAATACGTAGAAACAATTTGTACTAAAATAGCTCTTTCACTTTCATGATACCTGTACCACCCGATATTTATGGATGGCTTTTTATTTTTGGAGGTAGTTCTCTCTATGTCACCTCATTTGCTCAGCCTGAGTGGCAGTCAGGGTGCACAGTGCACCCCCATGGGATACGGAACTAAGGTTCAGAGCAGGTAGGGACTTACTTGCTCACAGTCAGACAGCCACGCAGAACTAGAAGGCAGCCCCCAGTCCCTGCGTGAACGTTCATAAACCACAGAGGACAGGCAGCAGGTGCACGGTAAGATTCTAACACGTGAGAGAAGGTGCTAGCTTCTTCCCCAGCCCAGCAGGAAGGCTGCCATCATTCATCCAGCGAGTGTCTACCGTGGGTGAGACTACGTGTGGGCACCGGGCTGGGGGTGCAGGGAGACAGTAGGAAGACGGACCCCACGGCTAATCAAGACTCCAGGAGCGGTGGTGAGGGTGCATGTCTGGTGCAGCCCAGTTGGGCCCATGCAGTGTCACAAAGAAGCTCACCTTGCTAGCTCTTCCCTAGGATTATCAGGAAGTTAACAAGACAAGATATACCGTTGCAGACTTAAAATTTTTTTAAATGCTCTCCTATATGCACATGAAGATCGCATTGCCCTCCTGAAATGACCCTAC
>NW_007731583.1:117822-120794 GCF_000696425.1 Galeopterus variegatus
CCTGAAATGACCCTACCTGGACATCCTAGTTTTCCATATAACAGAGGCTTTGTGTACCTTGGATTAGGGCTTCTCCTCCTCAGGGCTCCTGTGAATCCTTAAAGATCCAAGGGGAAATTTTAATGAGGTGAGCTGCATACTTGGATTAGAAGGTATCATAAATTTGATGGAACAAGACAACTTGAGTGGAAGCAGTTAGCCCCAAATGTGAAGAAAAGTTTAATGATCCACCCCAATGGCCTGGACAGAGCCACTTCCCCATGAGGCCTGGGTGGGAGCTCAGCTGCTGCGAGGACAGACAAGGAGGACTGTGGCCTTCATGCAGCAATGCACCTTGCTCCATGGGGCTGACTCCAGGGGCATGGCCTGACCTTGCTTCTAGGGTTTGTTCAGAGCAGGATTCCTGGCCGGGTGCCGTGGATGGAATTCAGGGGGTCCGTGAACTTGGGTGGGGAAAACAATTACATCTTTATTTTCACTAACATCTAAATGAAATTGAGTATTTCCTTCAACCGTGAATGTAGGCAACAAACCGCATTAGCAGTATTTGTCACCATGAGAAACTGCAGATGTTTTCATGTGACGTTGCAGTTAGTGTGGGTATCTCAGAATAACATTTGCTCTTGTTACTACTTGGAAAAGACAATAGTTGATAAGCCATAGATCTTGTTAGTTAGTATGTCGATAAGCATGTATACATCCCAATGTCAACATTATTTTGAAAACAGTGTTTCTTTATTATCAATTTATTTTGTCATCTCATATATCTTATGTATTTAAAAACATTCTGGGAAGGGGTTCGTGGGCTTCCCCAGACTGCTGAAGGGTTCATGGCCCACAATGCAAGTTGAGAAACCTTAGTTAAATCTTGTTGAGACTCGTAAGTTGTTAGAAAATAGAATGCTCAGGATGACATTTAATATCATCTCTCAACCCCACCAGAGGGTTTGTGTTGATTTTTTTTTTTTCAAATAATATACAATAGCATTTCTTTCAAGAATGCCATTTTTAAAAGCTCTTCTTTAAAAAGAAAACAGACTACATTGGGCTCATTCTTTTTCCTTCCTCTCTTTCTTCCTCTTTCTCTTTCTCAACCCAAACACAGGTGTGCAGAGCACGCAGCTTCCTGAGGGTGGAGGCGGACCTGGGCCACCCACACAGCCGGCCCGCTGGGCCTTGTGTTCAGCTAGGGCCTTGGTGATTTTCTGGGAACATTTGTTTAACCCTTTCATTGCACAGAAGGGAACAAAGGGCGGTGGCAGGAAGAGGTCTGTGCAGCTGGCTTGTCCCAGTTCTCTGTGTTTTGGGGTAAACAGAACCCATCTTAAGGGCTGTTTAAACATTGTTGAGACTTCATTCCCTCCCGCTGTTCTTGTCTCAATCCCTTTATGCCACTGAGAAATAGCAGGAAGAAAAGGAACCTCAGTGTAGTTAAGGAAATTGAAAACTTCTCACAAAGGATAATAGAGTATTTACAATATTGTCTTAAATTTGAAATGATTGTTTCCAAGCTCCACACTGGTTCTGTGGTGGTTTGTACCATGTGCCTTTCCAATGAAAGTTGGCAAAAATGAGATGGTATTACAGGTATTATATTCTTGGCTCTTACGAGTAAAATTCACAATGATATGATAGTACAGTGGTGATCATTTATCATATGATCAAAGTAACCAGTTCTCTACGAAGCCGTTTATGCCTGGAAAACCATTGCTTGCTACTAACTGATTTATGGGTTTGTTTTTCACCAATGAATTCGAAAAAAAATGCATTTTTTCCATCTTTGATCATGCTGACACTTTGCTGTAGGACAGGAAGTCGCCAGTGTGTGTGCATGGAATTACTGAAATGCTGTGCTCGGGGAAACAGTGAGCTTCTAGGCTGACAATCCGTTAGTGCTGTACACATGGCCGGTAAGCACTTCATTCATTCACCTACTTAAGAAATATCTACTGACTGTTGGGTGTAGGTAGGCGCTGCTAGGTAGGCACTGGGGAGACAGTGGCGGGTGATCAGCATGTGCCTGCAGGGATCTTCCAGCTTCCTACAGGTAGATTAGCAAACACCATTTTTTCCATCCTTGATCATGCTGACACTTTGCTGTAGGACAGGAAGTCGCCAGTGTGTGTGCATGGAATTACAGAAATGCTGTGCTTGGGGAAACAGTGAGCTTCTAGGCTGACAATCCTTTAGTGCTGTACACATGGCCGGTAAGCACTTCATTCATTCACCTACTTAAGAAATATCTACTGACTGTTGGGTGTAGGTAGGCGCTGCTAGGTAAGCACTGGGGAGACAGTGGCGGGTGATCAGCATGTGCCTGCAGGGACCTTCCAGATTCCTACAGGTAGATTAGCAAACACCGTGGTGCAGGGGGCTGAAGGGCACAGCGGGAGCGTCCAGGTCATCTGGGTGCATGCGGGGAGGTCCCAGTCTGAGACCTAAAGGGCGAGCTCCAGTGAGCCAGGCAAAGGCAGGCAAGTGAGTGTGAAAACCGTGCGGGGCAGGTAGGAGAACAACCTGCGCAGAGCCCCAGGAGCGGGAGACGGAGCAGAAGACAGAGCTGAGCGCTGGAGGATGTGGTGTCGCGGAGACTGCGGGAGGAGACGGCTGGCACGGAGCAGGGGAGCAGGTGCTTTACAAGCCACGGCGAGGAGTTTCAGACCGAGGAGATTCAGTGTTACCCCGAGGGCAAGGGACGACGAGTGACCTTAGCAAATGTGTGTTTCAGAAAGTGCACTCTGTCTCCTCTGCAGAGGGTGAACTGGAGGGTGGCACCGTGGAGCCAAGGAGACAGGAGGGCAGGCTGTGGCTGCGCGTGGGGAAAGATGACCATGGCCCCGGCCAGGGTAGTGGCCAAAGGGATGGAAAGACGTGGATGGATTCCAGAAATATTTCAAAGGAAGAACCAACGGGATGCAGTGCTTCGACCAATTCACAGAGTGGCGGCAAAGCAGAGCAGTTTGACCCCTCTG
>NW_007731583.1:121864-132982 GCF_000696425.1 Galeopterus variegatus
ATCTGCGGCAGCTTCGAGTAAGCGCGAGGACCCAGCAACAGTGAGATCAGCTCAGAAGAGCTGGAACCAAGCGCTGCGTGGGTCTGGCTGTGGCTGGACAGCTGGTGTCCATGAAGTCAGATGTGCAGAGGGAAGAAAAGAAGTGATAGGAAAGGAAAGGAAGAAGGGAGGGAGGGAGGGAGGCACGCGTGGAAGTACAGTGAGAGGTAGTGACACTGATGCCGCAGTGGCCCCGGAGAGGAGAGGCCTCCGCAGGGCCGAGAGCGGCCGGTGCTGAGACAGCGGAGCTCTGCCCAGGCAGGATGGGGACTGCCCCGCGAGCTGCCGTGGATGCCACCGGCCTGAAGGGTAGAGTCCCCTCCATTCAGAGAGCTCCCTGACTCCAGAATGTCTCCCCGTTACCAGCACGGTCACCCCTCTCTTTTGCCCAGCTCTTTACAGTTTACAGTGACATTGTAAAGAGCATTAGGAGTTTTGTGGTGATTGGGTGGGTTGTCCAGTGAGCAAAAAATATCATTGTGTGCCACAAAGGAGGAACCTATTTTCATTTCCGCTCTAAGCAGTAAGCGTTTTTCCCCTCTCTTGGGACCACAGAATGGAGCACAGAGGAGGGGACAGGCATGGAGCTCAGACACAGTGCCCACAAGAGGAAACAGATCCCTCAGACAGCCTGTGGGTGACAGTGAGATGCTCAAAGTCTGGGAGCCCTGGGCATGCACTTAAGCCAACACAGGCAGGAGTCAGAGACTCAGGACATCAACAAGAGGGAGCAGGGGACCCTAGAGGTGGCCCAGGCTGGACAAGGGCCTGCCCTCCTACACCTTCTGGCTTAAAGTATCAGTAGTTCCTTGGAGACAAGGAACTGGGAAGTAACATCTGAACATGCTTTTTGGAAGTTTTGCCCATAACCTTGTGGGCGACACATCCTAGTTCATCAAAGGGGGCTTCAGTCTTTACCAGCAGAGTCCTTGAGGCCCAAGCAATGAGCCCAGCACCTTAAATATTGTTGGACACAGACAGCTGAACCAGCTGGATCAGACCAGAGACCCGAATCAGGAATGTGGACCCTGAGGGGGAAACTGCCCCTCCCCCATGAAGTTTTCATGAGCCTTATTTTGTCTCAGCTAGTCGCACATCTCAGATTCCCGTTGGTCACCCCTGAGTCTCACAACACTCCCCTGGAGGCAGGGATGGAGGGAGGAGTTGCATAGTCAAATGGGAATAGGCATGGCAGAGTCGGTCACACCCTGGAAAGCAGGGGGTACTGGCCAGTGGCCTCTCAGGGTGCCTTGGTCCCGGTCCCTGCACTTGCAGGATTGGAGGCCTGGCTTTGTTGGCGTGCCGAGGACAGAGCCATCCCTTCAGACAGACCCATNCAGAGGGAAGAAAAGAAGAGGGAGGGGATAAGCGCTTGGAAGTGATAGGAAAGAAAGGAAGGAGGGAGGGAGGGAGGGAGGCACGCATGGAAGTACAGTGAGAGGTAGTGACACCTATGCCGCAGTGGCCCTGAAGAGGAGAGGCCTCCGCAGGGCCGAGAGCGGCCGGTGCTGAGACAGCGGAGCTCTGCCCAGGCAGGATGGGGACTGCCCCACGAGCTGCCGCGGATGCCACCGGCCTGAAGGGTAGAGTCCCCTCCATTCAGAAAGCTCCCTGACTCCAGAACGTCTCCCCGTTACCAGCACAGTCACCCCTCTCTTTTGCCCAGCTCTTTACAGTTTACAAGGGACATTATAAAGAGCATTAGGAGTTTTGTGGTGATTGGGTGGGTTGTCCAGTGAGCAAAAAATATCATTGCGTGCCACAAAGGAGGAACCTATTTTCATTTCCGCTCTAAGCAGTAAGCGTTTTTCCCCTCTCTTGGGACCACAGAATAGAGCACAGAGGAGGGGACAGGCATGGGGCTCAGACACAGTGCCCACAAGAGGAAACAGATCCCTAAGACAGCCTGTGGGTGACAGTGAGATGCTCAAAGTCTGGGAGCCCTGGGCATGCACTTAAGCCAAAACAGGAGGAGTCAGAGACTCAGGATATCAACAAGAGGGAGCAGGGGACCCTAGAGGTGGCCCAGGCTGGACAAGGGGCTGCCCTCCTAGACCTTCTGGCTTAAAGTGTCAGTAGTTCCTTGGAGACAAGGAACTGGGAAGTAACATCTGAACATGCTTTTTGGAAGTTTTGCCCATAACTTTGTGGGCGACATATCCTAGTTCATCAGAGGGGGCTTCAGTCTTTACCAGCAGAGTCCTTGAGGCCCAAGCAATGAGCCCAGCACCTTAAATATTGTTGGACACAGACAGCTGAACCAGGTGGATCAGACCAGAGACCCGAATCAGGAATGTGGACCCTGAGTGGGAAACTGCTCCTCTCCCCATGAAGTTTTCATGAGCCTATTTTGTCTCAGCTAGTCGCACATTTCAGATTCCTGTTGGTCACCCCTGAGTCTCACAACATTCCCCTGGAGGCAGGGATGGAGGGAGGAGTTGCATAGTCAAATGGGAATAGGGATGGCAGAGTCGGTCACACCCTGGAAAGCAGGGGGCACGGGCCAGTGGCCTCTCAGGATGCCTTGGTCCCGGTCCCTGCACTTGCACGATTGGAGGCCTGGCTTTGTTGGCGTGCCGAGGACAGAGCCATCCCTTCAGACAGACCCATGGTAGCCCAGCCCTCATGCTGAATGCATAAAGCCGGATGCCAATTAGTACATTTCCAACAAAGGACCCTATAACTGTCATTGTCACAGCTAGAGTCCTCCCGCCACACAAACCAGCCTTTTCTCTGCCTAGAGTCAAGCCACTTGGGCAACCACTTCCTAATTAGTGCCAATTTATAAATGTAGAATGAGAAATAGAATCGTCATAGGAAGCAGAATCTCTGCATGGTCGACCCTGTGGGACTTTCTGGATACTTCAGTCAGATACTCTCATATAAGACTGGAAACCATGTATATGTGCGCTTTTTAAAAAGAGCTTTGTTAAAAGACTGTAATAATTTAAAATAATACATCTAAAGTAAATTTTTTCAAGATATGATTTTTTTAAATTCTGTGCATTTATTTAAAAATTGTTTTTGACAAAAGAATAAAACTGCACATCTAGTATGATTTTTTGAAAAGAGCATCCTGCACCCACAAGAAAGTCTCAACAACAGCATCTCTGGGGCCTCCAGGGCACATTTGCAACCTGTCCTGGAGTAGTCAGTGACACTCAAGGGCAGTGTCAGTGCACATGGCAGAGGCCTACGTACAGCCCAAAGGTAGAGTTGTGCCTTTCGGCTGGGTCTAAGCCAGCGGGGGGGCTGACCTCTGGCCAAGGGCTTACCTCATTTCTGCCTGCAATTGTCAAACTGCAACTCAGATTTAAAAATACTCTCCTTTGATGTCGAGAAAAGCCACAAGCAGTGACAGCAGGCAACTCAGTTTCCGTTGCTCTCCCTCGCCCCGTGTGTGCATCTCGTCAGACTTGCTCTGTCCCTTTTTATTAGTGTGTGGCTTTCGGCTCGGTNTGTTTTTGACAAAAGAATAAAACTGCACATCTAGTATGATTTTTTGAAAAGAGCATCCTGCGCCCACAGGAAAGTCTCAACAACAGCATCTCTGGGGCCTCCAGGGCACGTTTGCAACCTGTCCTGGAGTAGTCAGTGACACTCAAGGGCAGTGTCAGTGCACATGGCAGAGGCCTGCGTACAGCACAAAGGTAGAGTTGTGCCTGTCGGCTGGGTCTAAGCCAGCGGGGGAGGCTGACCTCTGGCCAAGGGCTTAACTCATTTCTGCCTGCAATTGTCAAACTGCAACTCAGATTTAAAAATACTCTCCTTCGATGTCGAGAAAAGCCACAAGCAGTGACAGCGTGCAAGTCTGTTTCCGTTGCTCTCCCTCGCCCTGTGTGTGCATCTCGTCAGACTTGTTCTGTCCCTTTTTATTAGTGTGTGGCTTTCGGCTCAGTGTCCCTGGGGAGCTTGTGCTCTTCTCTGCATGTCCTGCTCCGTTGTGCCTTGCAGAAGTCTGTCTTTCTCTCGTATCTACGTCTCTAGCTCAGACTCTCCTTGGCGCTCCAGACTTGCAACTGCCTACTGGACATCTCCACTTGGGGAGATAAAAACACCCAAATCAGCTTTCCCCTCTGACCCCCGGCTTGCTGAAGGCCAGCGCTGTTCATGGGTGCACAAGGCAAATGCCCAAGGGACCTGTTTGCCCCCTTTCTCTGCCACACCTTCCTTAACTAAGCCATCACCAGTTTCTTCATTTTTCTCTTTGCCTTGCCATGGCCAGCTGGAAGCTCTCACCTTGACTATGCAAAGGTCTCTTTGGGGAGCCCACCATCCCTGCTGCTCCCCTCTAATCTACCAATGTCAGAGTGACCATAGCCAAGCAGAATCTGATCACCAGTAGAAAGGAGGCCAAAACTCTTAGCCTGGTCTGCAAGGCCATGAGATCTGCCCAGCTACTTTCCAGTTCGGCCTGCACCACGCTCCTCGATGTCACCTGGGCCCCAGCCCCCCAGCCACCTCTCGTTCCTCCTGTTAACTCCTACACAGCTTTCAGGCTCAGGTGTGGGCTCCTCAGGGAAGCCTCCCGGTGTACACCCTCCACGGCTTTCTGTGCTCTTCCTTAACAGCGCTGACCAGAGTTGCCGTGATATACACACACATGTGCTTGTTTGGTGAGTGTATCTGCCCCGTCAGTGCGTAAGCTCCAGCAGGGCAGGCCTGTGTCTTTCCTCACCATGTGCTCCCAGCAGCCCTGCCTGGCGTGCAGCTGCCCAGTTAGTATTTGCAGGAGGGGACAGAGGGAGGCAGGGAGAGAGGGGGAAAAAAAGAGAGAATTTAGTATTCCTCTTGGTGGGTCTACCTTCATCTTGCCATTTTATCTTTCTCTCTTAAAAAAAAAAAAAGATTTTTTTTTTGGCTTTATGACTAGGTTAGTGTTCTCAACAGGAAAAAAAACAAGTTTTCTTTACCTGATCTAAACAAAATAAAACTCATAGCCCCCACTTCAAACCCCCAGAAGTACAAATTTAGAAATTCCAAGAGAAATGATAAATTTTTTAAGTTAAGTCTGATCAGGATCTAGTAATCTGGTATAGTTCTAGGAGGATGGAAATGACATCACTGAAAACCGCTCATAATGCATCTAGGCCTATTACAGATAAGATTTATTCTCAGCAAATATCTGAGGGCCTGTCGTGCACCAGCTACAAATTTGAATAAAGCAGTAGCTTTCAAGCTTCTTTCTTTCAGTACATCTCACATAAGAAATGCATTTTATATTGGGACCCAGCATGCAAAAGTGACCAGATAAAATTTTATGAAGCAGTACTTACCTTTACCACATAAGATGCCTTGATATTTTCCATTGTATTCTTTTTTTGTTTTTAATGCTGGTCGTGACCAACTAAACTAGTGTCAGGACTCACTACTTGGCCACAGCCCTTAGTTTAAGGGACCCTGGGTGCAGCACGAGTAAAGTAGCTGCCATTCTGAGCGGGCAGATGTTGGCAGAGGCCAGCCCAGAGTGCAGCCCCACCTGCGGCTGGGAGTTTAGGGTATGGGCCTGAGGACCCTGAGGATTTAGCGCACCATACTGTAGGTAGGCACCTGCCTGTCTGACTTTTTAGAACAACTCAGTTTTAAGTTAGCTGTTGAAATAAGTTATTTTAATTTCAATGAACTAAACCAATAGGTCAACCATTCTTAACCTGGAGTCTAAGAACTGGTTTAAGGAAATCCTGTTTAGGGGGGGTTGGCAGCTGGCTGGTATGGGGATCCTAACCCTTGACCTATATGTTATAAGGCTGAGCTCTAACCAATGGAGCTAACCAGCCAGCCTCAGGCTTTAGGAAATCCTACGTAAAATGTGTGAGTGCATGAGGAACAGGGGGCTGGGGGGACGCTGTAGCTTTCATCAGATTTTCAAAGAATTAGGGAACGAAAAAAAGGTTAAGAACTACTGTCCTTGAGGTTAAAAACAGAGTTTCTGATACTGCTGAAAACAATAGAGGAAAGAGTAGACCGTTCTAGCGTCTGCTGTCTCTTCCTCGCTGGTCCTCCTCATATGACACCCTTCTTCCTTCATTACACTGTTCCCGTCACACCTCCATCTGGCCAGCCCACCCAGTCCAGAAAACAGCAGCGCTGTGACAGCCCTGCCCCACCGCGGCCGGCGTGTCCGAGCCGGGCGACTCTAGCGAGAACCATCTGTCCATTCCGCCAGGGTCGTAGGAGGCCTTTTGCTACTTACCCCAAGACTCACCATATGGAATGGGATGTTGGCTACTGTTAGGTTTAACTCCTAAGTTTAATCACAGCTTCCTCACATACATTGTTCTTAGAAGGCCTCTGTAAATCCTTTCAGAAAATCCAGTGGAATCTTTAGACATTAATCAGCCACAAATGAGAAAATCACATTCCCGGGCCACAGAAGTCTGGCCTCAGTAGGGCGGCTCTGTGGGTGTGCAACCTGCACCCCACGGGGCCTGAGGTTTATTTCAACCTCTGCTGTTGCCGTCTTGAAACTCTTAATAATTTTTTAATCAACTGCCCCATATTTTCCCTTTGCAGTGGGCCCCACAAGGTACATAGCCAGTCCTGACCATTAGAGACACCGTTTTGCCTGTTCTTCTGAGTGTCTTTGTTTAGAAAAGTAATTAAAGATCTACTGATTAGACTATAGTGACTCAGGGAAGTGCTTGCACGCTTTATATCAACAAGAAACAAAAAACAACACACTATACTTAGAGTCGAAGAAGTCTGTGCAGATCCGAGTCTGCTGGTGGGAGTGTAAACGTAGTACTTTGCAGTTTCTGAGTGCTTTTACAGCCACCAATTAGATCTTCATCAGATGAGCCTCACCTGGGTGTCTAAGAGCACCAGTTCTTGTAAATTATTTGTAGAGTCACTGCTGCTGTAGCTTGCCAGCATTTAGTCATTTTTGGTAGGGAAGACACAACTGACTTCAATTCTTGAAAAGTTTCGTTTAGCCATAGAATCATAGTATTTGAGTTGGAAAGAACCTTCTATAGCATATACAACTTGCAGAGGCCCAGAAAACCTCCTAGATTACATCACTAAGTAGGCAAAAGGCCAGGACCTGAATTGAGGTTCTCCAGCTTAGAGTCCAACATCCTTTCAACAGAGCACCTCCGTGCTGGTGTGTCACAGCAATGCACCACCATACTCTGGAAATCCTGCTTGGAACTGCTAGAATATGACTGTAAACATTTACTAGCTGGCTGCAAATCTTGTTGTTTTAAGCAGTGGCCCATTTTAGAAAATAAAATACAACAGATAAAGGTCTAGCTGCTATAGTTCAAGGGGAAGAAAAGGTGAGAGATGGCGTGGGGAGAGGGCAGGAAGGGACCTTTCCCAGCACCCAAGCAGCTCAATTTGGAAAGCCAGGCTTGAGAACACTTAGCTCTGCAGACACATTCAGGGGTGCAGCCGGTGAGAAGAGCGTGAGGCACCAGCAGCACCAGGACCCCTGGGATACAGGCAAACTGCTGACGAAATCATACTTGCATTGGAAGGTCCCTCTGGCAGCATGCGGCAGGGGGGCATCCAGGAGGGTGTTACAATCACTCATGCAGAGGGGATGGGAGCACGCACACAGCAATGGCCTTCAGAGAAGGGAAGCAGAAGAATGGAAAAGATCAGAAATATAATTAATTCCTGTGACCACCTGGATGCGAGGGATGAAGGAGCAAAGAGCAAGGAGTGAATGCATTTTCTACCCTGGGCGAGGAATGAGCCGAGGCACCGTCGGCAAGCAGAGGCAGATCTGCAAGGAGGAGAGAGTAAAGGGCACAATGAATGGAGCCTGGGATCTGCTGACTGGGAGGTGTATGTAGGACAGGTAGGTAGAAATGTTGGTGGGGTTGGAAAGCTAGCACAGGCTCACCTAAGGAAAATGGATCCATGAGAAGTGTCAAGGCACATGAATGGAGCCAGGAAGCAGCAACGTCCGCATGCAGCCTCGGAGGGCACGCGCCCTTGTGCTCAGCAGGAATGACTGCTACAGTTCTCAAGCCTGGGTGTTTGCAGTAGATCACCAAACCTTGAACTGAAGGGACCAAGGGATTGTAGAATCTCAGATGCACACCCTAAAGTCCCAGCTGCATGCAAGGCTGGAAGAGCAGATACTGCAGGGGGCCAGACACCCCTGTGGAGCAATGGTGTGCTATGAGCGTTATGGAAAACCCTACAGACGACTTCTGCCCCCTGGAGTGTGGCTTTGCTTCTGTTCCATATTGCAAATTGGGACAGCCAGGATTTGTCCTGAGAGAACTGGACTGAGCCACAAGGACCCTTGCCTGAGTGCTAAAAAGCAATGGTCCTCGGGTCCCCCAGATCTCAGATTGTGGATGTCAGGGCAGGAACAACCCCAGGGTCTTCTGGCCATTGCCCACCTTTTAGAGATGGGAAACTGAGGACCATGATGAACATTGTAAACATAAATAGCAGCTTTGTAAAACGATACCCTTCAGGTGAATCTGTCAGAGCAGGTACAGGAGGAAGGTTAGAGGGGGAGCCTTTACCCCTCCTACTCTCCTGTCTAACATCTGTCCATGTAATCTTATAATAGCACAGGCATTAGTGACATTGAGACACCACAGTATGTACATAATATTACCAGGTGAGATATTACATGTGAAAGTACCTTGGAAAGTATAAAGCATCCTACATATTGGCATTCCTTTCCTTGAGCTGGTGTTATACAACCATCGTATGATATACAATCTTTTATTTTAATACTACTAGTAATGAAGTTGGGTCTACAGTTTGAACATAGAAAAATGAGATTTCTCAGTTTTGCAGAGAGGTCTCATTCTTTCTGAAGTTTTTAAAAATGGGTTGTACTTGGACACATCACAGTTGGCTTCTTATGGGAACTAGCATCAATTCCACTGAGTCATTTGGTCCCGCTCGTAGACACAGCTGTCTGTGCCTAGATGATGTAGCTTCTTTGCTACAAGATCACAGAAGCGTGTTTACTTTGGAAAAGCATGCCTATTGGGAATATGATTTTCCAATGGTGTATAAATGTAGTAAAATGGAAAGGTTTTGAAGAGCCTTAAAACTGCTAGCTTTCCCTGTATGATATACCCATGAGATAACTCAGTTCCGAAACCTTTATTTTGAGATTAAATTGACTGAGGCTTCAAAAAATCTTAGTAACTGGACATGAAAGAACATAAGACTCGAGAGGGTGGAGTAGGTGGGAAAGCAGTGGGTGGACATCAGAAACGCCGGCTCCAGCCTTTGGCGATTCCATTGAGTTGTGAGCTGCTTTCTGCACCTTGCTCTGGGAATCCCTGCTGCCTGGCTCGTAGGGTTGATATAGAGCGAGCGGGAAAAAAAAAATGCCCAAGCATCGAAAACCAGAAAGCCCTGCATATGTGTCAGCCATTCCAATGCAAGGCAGTGCACTAACTTCCAGGCTAGTAATTTCTAGAGAGGCATTGAGCAGTTTCTGAGGGGTATCAGCTGATAGCACAAGCGTGTTTTTCAAATTTGTCAGATAATCTATTTTATTCTGTGGAGAATTAAAGAGAACTCCCAGACATAGTTTCTGGCCCTGCAAACCCCAAAGACAGTGTGGGGCCAAGACAGAAGGGCTTGGATGGGGTCAGGGGGTGGCGTGGCCTGGGAAGGAGAGTCACTGAATACTCACGCACTGGCTTAAAGCGGAGCTCATTTCAGAGCTTCACAGCATAGCAAGTGACAGCTGGGGAATTACTGAGGACCACCAACGTACAAAGACTCTTTTCTTAGGGATATACAAATTTGAACTTATCATAATGATGCAGAGCCTTCATCCAGCTCCTGAACTCCAGGAAGCTCAAAGCCCTCTACAGTGTGCTTTTATTCTGGTCTTATTGAAGGGGAGAGTGGGGGGAGTGCAGCGGGGTGGAGAGAGGAACTCAGTTCCTCCTGCCTGCTGAGAATGTGCTGTCTCATACGACGCTTCTCTCTGGTCCCAAACGGGGGGATGGTGGCAATTCCTTTGGATCCTAATGGGCCAATTCGTTTTTTAATGTAACTCATTTCTATTTGCTTTCTTACATCTCCTTTCAGAACTGATTTACATTACAAACAAAATCATCTTTCCCTACCTTCTCCTTCACTTTCTCTAGAAGGCCCTGTATTTCTATTCTCGGTGGCCTCAGAATCATTTTTGTGTCTAATCAGCAGAAACTCCTGGTGTAGCTTGCTTCAGAATGCCCACATCTCCGGGGCACGCTTGTTCCTGCTCCTTGAAGCCCAGATTTCCCCAACACTGGAAACTGGGGTTAAAAACAGAAGTTAAAGGAACCTGGAAAATTTGAGGAAATGTATAAAATTGTCCATTTGGGGAGCTGAAGAGAGCTTCACAGTCCCTTAGTCAAGCTCCCTCATTTCACGCTCAGAGAGACTCCGTGACATGCCACGGAGTGGCCGAGCCAGGGCTGGGGCCAGTGACCAGGGGTGGGAGTGGGGAAGGCCATTTGAGAGTCGGCGCATCACTGTCCAAGGTTAGTCCAAATTGTAGCATAAAGGTTACAACAATTCTGCATCTCCTAATGGCTTTCACATTGAAACGCTTTGGGTTTTTTTAACAAATGAAGCTAAAACTGCAGAATCTTAATGTAGAAGACACTGGCAAAGACTNAAGGGCTTGGATGGGGTCAGGGGATGGCGTGGCCTGGGAAGGAGAGTCACTGAATACTCACACACTGGCTTAAAGCGGAGCTCATTTCAGAGCTTCACAGCATAGCATGTGACAGCTGGAGAATTACTGAGGACCACCAACGTACAAAGACTCTTTTCTTAGGGATTTCTACAAATTTGAACTTATCATAATGATGCAGAGCCTTAATCCAGCTCCTGAAATCCAGGAAGCTCAAAGCCCTGTATGGTGTGCTTTTATTCTGGTCTTATTGGAGGGGAGAGTGGGGGGAGTGCAGGCGGGTGGAGAGAGGTACTCAGTTCCTCCTGCCTGCTGAGAATGTGCTGTCTCATAGGATGCTTCTCTCTGGTCCCGAACGGGGGGATGGTGGCAATTCCTTTGGATCCTAATGGGCCAATTTGCTTTTTAATGTAACTCATTTCTATTCGCTTTCTTACATCTCCTTTCAGAACTGATTTACA
>NW_007731583.1:134537-150406 GCF_000696425.1 Galeopterus variegatus
GGAGAGGGTGGGGAAAGAAACCTTCCCTTTGCCCCAAATAACCCCCAACCCCGCAACCTCCATAATAAAGTTCACCAAGCAGCTTTGTCAAATCCATGTCTCCATAAGAAGTTTCCACTTCTTCCAGTGTTCACTTTGCTGAGGTCAAGGCCAGTTTTTGCATGTCCAAGGACCTCCTGATTGAGCGTGGGTATCTCCAGCCACAGGCTGGTTGTTTCCCACGTGCTGCAGAGGATGGAAGCCCTGAATGAGAAGAGGTCCAGGGACCACTGATAAGAACGCCTCCTGGCATGGTGGTGTCCACTCATGTTCCCATTCCTGCTGACACACCGGGCCTGGAGCATTCCATGACCCTTGCTGCGGCAGAGCCAGGTGTGCTGGTCCAGGTCCGCAGGCACAGGTGGCAGTTCAGAGTTCAGAGGAACACCTGGATTCTGATGCCGACTCTTCCTTCTGCAGTTTTCTTATCTGTAAAATGGGAATAATCACATCAAGCTCATGAGGCTTTGTGGGAACTCAGTGACACAGTTCATGTAAAGTACTTGGCACAGTGCCTGATGCATGGCAATGTCAGATATAAAAATGGGATAAAACCAGGAGGAGCCCGTGAGGTTGCCTTGCAGAAATCTCATCAGTCATCAAACACAGTAGCAGAGCTCCTATAATTTAGGTCTTACGAAAAGATTTGCAGCAGCAGGGATTCTTCAGCGTCTAAGGACTTGATCCTCTAAATGTTCCTATTATGTAATTTTATGAATTATGTCGGGACCCTAAAGGCCAGGTAACAAGATGTGACACTGAATCTCAATATTTGTCCTTCAAAAAACAAATGAAAAATACTTCACAAGGCAACATTTTTCTAATTTTGGAGGTAAAAAAGCCCTAGGTTTAAAGAAAAGTAATTTTCTGCCTCAAACCTTTAAAAACATTGAGCTTAATTTAAATGTAATTAACATTTAACTTAGAAGTTTTAAACTTCAATTGCACATTGCCGTCTTCTACCTCACATGGTTCTCAGGATGCACTTGGGGGACCAGGCTGGGATTTTATTCCCTATGTCTCCTGACCTCGCTGAGCAGAGCCCATGATCACTGCACGAAAATACAGAATTCTGGCTCAGGGTCACCCACGCTGATCTGAGGACATGATTTTTAACCATTTCTGGGTTCCACTCTTGAGGGCCTATGTTAGAGCTGGACTTTGGGGAGATTTCAAATTCTTAACATTTTTTCAAACATTTAATTCCTTTCTCCGTCAGCCTTCAAACACAACTTTGCAAATACTTTTCTCTCAATATTTTGGTGGATTTCTCTGTCCCTGTCCAATCCTAATAATTCTCCATTTCCCTTTATTTTTAAGAACTCTTCTTTCATATTCATTCTCTCAGAAATCAAATCTTCCTCTAACCAGAGGAGAGGCACCGTCAACTGGGGGTCCAGTGCTGGCTGTGCCCCTGCACCTCCTGGGACAGTGTCCTAACCTCTCTCAGCGGTTTCCTCTTCTGTGCAATGTGGGGAATAGCACTCCCTCCCAGGGCTGTTGTCAAGTCAACTGAAATAATGCTCATAACAGGTAGTCAGTGACCGGTAGCTTCCTTGACTCATTAGTAATATTTTTCATTATTATTTAAAGTTTTAGGTTAGCAAAATAGGACTATAACCCCTTTTTCTTAACTAGGTTCCCACTGGCCATTTTAATGGAAACTTCTTTCCCCTCTTAGGATCTGAGGGCAGGTGACTGGCATTTCACTGTAGCCTCTGGGTCTCTGATGACATCCCGTGGAGCTTTGAATAAAGCCACCTCTCCCTGTGCTGACTCACACTAGCAACTGTCGGTCAGTTCTTTTAGCCTCTTGTCAGCATCTCCAGCCCTTGGCCTATTCTGAACATATTTGAATGTAACAGACCCCTGCTTTTTCCTGTCGTTGGCATGCCTCAAGTCTTCTCTTTCCCAGAATTTTCCAGCGCCTCCACCTGATGACCAGGAGCAGTGAGCACTCATAAACCTTCTGAAGGAAATTAAAGACATTTCTTTCTTTACTTAATGCATATTTACTGAGCATCTGCTGCCACATGCCAGGGACTTAGATAAGTACCAAGACTAGGAGGAGGGCGAGGAATGATTCCTCAGCTCAAGGCATCACCTGGGGGAAAGAGGAAAACACATTCACAGATCATTGCAGGGCAGCGCAATGCTGCCAGAGGTGTGGTCAGGGCGCCTCAGCTAGCTAACTCAGGTCTCATTATTTTAGAGAATCTCTGAGGTTTACCAGCCCTTCAATGTTTCATTCAACAGCCCTGACTAGGAAACAGCTCCTCATCTTTTTAAAGGACTCCTCCAGAGATGTTGCCGTATAGACACCACTACCTTCTGATCCAGACTTCAGGGTCAAAGGATGTGGCGACAACCCCCAAGTGTTCTTCTGAAGAACCTCCTATCCCACACACCCCACCCCTGTCCCCCCACTACACAGGGCACGCATTCAGCTTTTCCACAGTGAAAGCAGACATGCTGAACTCCGACACTAGCTGTTTGGAACTTCTCGGACAGTGTGGCTGCTGCAGCCAGCTCTGCCAGCGGTCGGGCTTCCCGTTCCTCTTCCAGACGTTCACCCTCCCGGCCAGTTACGGCTTCGCTTGGGTCCCTGGGAGCCACGGCCTGTGTCAGCCGCTGCCACTTACTCTCTCCCCAGCTCAGCTTGTGCCCAATTTTTGCCCATCCTTCCACCCTGGAAACTGAGTAGCACAAGTTTCCCAGTTCAAAACTGTCCCTGCAGCCCCTTCACTTCCCACCACTCCTGTGGCATTCGGAGCAGAAGAGGCTCCTCTCCCCGCACCGGGCAGGACACTGCAGGGGGCTTCTGGCCCCTCCTTGTCGTGACCATGAACGTTGTGTGCTGCCGACCAAGAAAATGGAACAGACTGATTTAGGCGCTAAATTAGGTTTCTTAGAAGTTCTTTCTTTGGGGGCCGGCCCCGTGGTGCACTTGGTAGAGGGCGGCGCTCCCGCCGAGGGTTCGGATCCCATATAGAGACCAGTCCGCTCACTGGTTGAGTGCGGTGTGGGCGCGACACCGAGGGTTGCGATCCCGTTGCCGGTCACGAAAAAAGACAAAAAGGAAAAAAAAAAAAAAAGAAGTTCATTCTTTGGATCTGAGGAATATTTTGGAGCCTGAAAACAGTCTCTTCACTGAATGAGATAAGGACCTCTGTGCCATGGAGTGTCTGTTACTGCTGTTCCTTTGTGGTATTCCTAGTCCCTGATATGGTGCTGGGTACCTGGGAAATACTTGGTAAAGGCAGCGTGGCATTTCAGGGTCAAGATCTCAGGTTCTGGGGACAGATGGAGCTGGGCCCCCATCCCAGCTTTGCTGCTCATTAGCCATGTGACGTTGGCAACCACTCACGTGGATGTCCTTTAGGTAGTGTGTGGGGTTTATTCAGTCACTGGGCAAATATTTATTAGAGTAAGGTTGGCAGACAAAAGCAAGTAACGAATAAGTAAGATGATTTCAGATAAGACAGCATAGAGCTGAGGGGACTTGAGCTCTACTGGACGTTGGGGAGGGAAAGGACGGGGTCGGGAACCGCCTGTGGTTCTGGGCTGGGCAGCTGGCTGGACGGGGACGTCCTCTCCCGGGTCCAGGCAGGCAGTTCAGCAGGAGCCTGTGGCTGGGGTCGCAGATGGCAGTCTTGGCATCATCAGCATGTACTTGGCTTTTGAAAGTTGGGGTAAAAGGAGATTACCAGCGGGAGGGAGAGAGAGGGAGAGCACGCCCATGGCGGAGAGGAGAGGTTCAGCGAGCCCAGGGCGCAGCCCTGGCAGGGCCAGCAGAGCCGAAGGCCGTGACACCCCTGAGACTCCTCGGTGCTGCCGCCTCTTGCGTGCAGCCCACCGCGATTCAGCTGTCACAACCGAGCGTGTGAGACACACACGTGAAGGGACGCCTCGGTGGGCAGACACTTTCAGTGGGATCTGTCTGCAAGAAAGAGTTTCCAGTGAGACAAGTATCCAAGTAGGAGCTGCTTGCAGCTCGGGGCCAGTCGTCCACACCCCCCTGGGACGTCGCTGGTCTCCCCAGAAGCCTCCCCAAACCGTGAGCCACTCTCTCGTCCCCATCATCTGTCGCTTTCGTTCCTGTCGTCACTCTGCCACCATCACAAAAGCACAGAATCACAGCTTCGCTGTTGTTAAACTTTCTGAGCCAAAAATGCAACCACCTGCCACGCAGAAGTGATCTCAGTGGCTGCAGGACCCTCAGCCCTGTGAATGGGGTGTGATGGACGCCCCCAGCTGCCACCCCTTGGCCCCTTAGGCCGCATCCACCGAGTGGGACCCGGAGTCGGGCCTTCAGAGCTGGCATCAGAGGTGCCAACCCAGCGTGCGCTTTTTGCCCCCACCTGCCACTCTTCAATCCCATCTTCCAAGTCATACCTAATGAAGAAAAGCCATTTCTCAAAATGACAGCCTCAAATCTTAGAAAAATCCAGCTGATTCAGAGTTTTTTTTTCCTTTTTGCGCTTTGTGTAGACCTCTCACAGTACAGACTGTGTATATCAGGTACTTGGGGAAGTGAGATGTGTTTTTTGTTTGTCCTTTTTGGACTTTGTGTAGACCTCTCACAGTACAGACTGTGTATATCAGGTACTTGGGGAAGTGAGATGTGTTTTTTGTTTGTTTGGTTGGTTGGTTTTTAATATTTAAAGGCTATTCTTTTTTAGCAGTTTTAGGTTCACAGCAAAATTGAGAGGAAGGTACACAGAGTTCCCATATACAACCCCCTCTGTGTGCAACCGCCCCCATGATCAACACCCCCCACCGAAGTGGATGCATTTGTTACAGCTGATGAAGCTGTGTTGACATATTGCAATCACCGAAGTCTGTAGTTTACAGTAGGGTTCACTCTTGGCATTGTGCATTCTGTGGCTTTGGACTCCACATACTCCTGCACCTGCATAATGACACGTATCTGTCACACAGTAGCATATGCAGTATGTTCAGTGCTTTAAAATTCCCTGTGCTCCCCCTATTCACCCCTTCCTCCCCCCAACCCCAGTGAGCTTGTTTGTGCAGGGATTAGCCTTTCCAGCTGTGTGGGGTTGGCCACCTGTCAACATGTGACTCACATGGGCACACCAATAGAAATTACTTTTGTCGAGTGTCAGCATCTTATAAGCCATCAGGTTGTCACCAGGCCAGTGTCCTCTGCTCAGACTGGCTGCTTCTTGTTAATGCCACTTGCAGACAAAGGTGATTCTCTTGCAGTTCTTCTGAGGCCACTGGCCCCAAGGTGTCCTTGTGCCCTTTTTAAGAAACAAGATGGCATTCAGTAGAAAACATGACATGAGTGACTTATTATATGTGACCAGAAAGTCATGAAACAGATTACCTTGCTTCACTTTATAATGTTTTATTGATACACTCACACCCCATTTAGCCTTCTCTGTATGTTTTTTTATGCACATATAGATAAATAAATTATGAAAAGGGTAGACAGAAGCTTGGAAAAGAGCCCTAGTAAAAAGCTAAGTCATGTGCCCAGCCTTTCCTCTCCAGCCACATGGCAGGCAGTCTGATGTGAGTGGGGGTGTTAGAAAGACACTCTGAATGGGCCTTCTGAATAGATCAGGGTGTGTTAGAAAGACACTCTGAATGGTCCTTCTGAATAGATCAGATGAACAGTAAAGAGAAGCACTTTGCCACCACTTGCAAGGGGAAGAATAAATCACGAATGTATTACATACTGCATGTGAAATTCCCAAGTGAGGAGCCTTGGGTTTTCACTTAGGGTACTGCGGAGTAATAATATGATAATGCCCATACCCAGCACTCTGCACTTACAAAGTCCCAGAAGCAGCAGGTGCTGGGAAGACGGGAGCAGCACTGAAAGACCCGGCTCCAAGTTCTGGTTCAGCTGCTTCTGAGCTGTAGGGCCCGTGCAGCAGCCTCCCAGCTCAGTTTACCCATCTCCTCATAGGAATGTTTTGAGGCCAAATGTGTTAATATGATTCGGTGATTAACATATGTGAAACAGTTGTAAATGGGATGGTAGAACAAAGGACTGTCCTTCTGTCCTGTCCCAGGCCCCTCGTGCCCTCTCTCTATGGCCACCTACCATGCAAGGTCACCCAGTACCATGTGCAGCCCCAGCGCAGCCCTGCACTTACCACCAGATGGTGTTGGCACCATCTTAAGGGAAAATTGTTCAGTGAACACAAAGAGGTTTCTAAAAGCATTCGGGTTCTTGATTTTTCCCACTGTAATGCGAACTTGTACTCCTATTTCACGTTGCCATCTGAGAAGAATACATACTCCTTGCTTTTTTCAAACAGCTAAAAAAGTTCTGTTGAAAGAATAATTATGTTCTTAAAACGTCTTGATGTTAAGCATTTGTTTGAGTGGTTAAATTGGAAATATATGGTATGAAATCGTTTCATTGTATCATTGGAATATGGGGAGGGTGCTCCCTCCACTAAAAAGACATTTTATTAATTGATGTTCGCTTTTGTTTTTCTGCCTCTCTTTTCAGAACGGTTTGATCACCACTGTCCCTGGGTAGGCAACTGTGTGGGGAAAAGAAACTACAGATTTTTTTATATGTTTATTTTATCTCTGTCTTTTCTGACGGTCTTTATATTTGCACTGGTTATCACCCACGTCATTCTTCGTAAGTATGCTGGCGAAACGATACGTACGCTACCGTTGCCGACCTTGGCCTTCTGATTTAATTTTGATTTAGTATTTTGGTCGTTTCAGGCTTTCTCTTCCGCTCCTTCCTCCAGCCTGCCCTGCAGCTCCTCACCTCCTGCTCCCCTCTCCATCCCTCCCCTGCCCCTTTCGCTCTCCACCCCACCCCATCCTCCCACTGGCACTTGCCAGGGTCCCACCTGTGCCAGGCTTCGCCTGCACCAGCAAGACTTTCTCTCCGACACACTTGCCCTTATTCCAACCTCAGTGACTTCACTTTCTCTCCTGCGCCCTGCAGATGTTGGGTCTAATTATGAATCTACCATTTTCTTGTTGAAAAACTTTGATGGAATCTCAATCTCTGATTAGTAAACTAAGTTCCTTAGCACTTATAAAGTATAATTATTTAATTGATCTTTAGACACCTATTTTTATGTAGATGAGACAGCTTTCAGCATGAAGGCTGTTTATTCCGGAGGTGAATGTCTGAATACTAAATTTTGGTTTCATTCCCACAGGTTCACAGCAAACAGGATTCCTAAATGCCCTTAAGGACAGTCCTGCAAGATATCCTTTCTGGTTGTTCTGTTTTTACAGTGCTAATGTGTTAAGTATTTGACTGACCTATACTCTTACCTCCTCATCTTTTGCCTTGGCTTTTCTTCTCATAAATCTCATAATTTGTCCTTCTGTAAGGCATCCAAAAAACTCCCTAATATTCAGTTGCATGAGTAACAGCATCTGTATAGTTGAATGTCTAAGTGACTCATTTAGCCTTGTTTAAAATGAAGTGCTCTTTAGCTAGAAAATCAAGTATAAATTCTTGCCCACCCCCAGAAACCAGTATTGATTGGTGTTAAATCAGATTGGTTTGGGGAGAAGTAGGGCTGCAAGCTCACTTGATTGACAGGTGGTCTATACATAATATTCATGGATGCCCAGATGTGGGTTCCCTTCTAGGAGTGCAGTCACCAGGTGAGAACTGCAGACCCCTCTGTATAGATTCTGTCTGGGGTTGCAGTTGGGCATTTCTCTGGGAAGTACCCATAACCTGTATTATCTCCAGGAACAGAACAACTTTTTGTAACTCTGAACAGACTGAAGATGGTCACTCTCAAGTCATTTGATTAATGAGGATGATTTCTCATCCCCCCAAACAGTATGTATGGGCATGTACCATAGTATTTTGAAACTTGAAAGACGAATGTTCACCCATTAATTGTTTGAATGGGTTCCCACTCCCTCCCCTGAGCCCCCCAGTTTCACAGTGGATTGGTGTAGACTCAGCTAGTGGGACCCACTGACCTGGCTCCTCTGGGACCCAGCTGTCTTCCTTCAAATAACCAGTTAGACTGCACTTGGACTCCTCATTACTCTCAGGGATAATTTTCATCTTATGGTAGGGAATTCTTAAAGAATGAAGAGCTTTAATCTGATGTACATATCATGCACTTCTTAAAGTAAACCAGCCCGTGTCCCTGAGAACTGGCATGTGTGGTGGTGGTGGTGGAGGTGGTGGTATTGAGATGTGGTCCTGTACAAGGGGATTCAAAAGGTTCATGAAAAATGGAATTAAAAGATAAAAATAAAAAATGTAAACTTTATTTCTCAACATATGCTCCATCAAGTTCAAGACACTTTTATAAGCAATGATACCATCCATTTATCCCATCACTGAAGCACTGAGGGTCCTGGGCATTTAACCACATCAGTGGTCTGTTTTATGTTATGAACTAAAGAAAAATGGGTGCCCTATAAAGATTCCCTAAGAAACAAAGAAGTCAGGAGGAGCCACATCAGGGCTGTAAGGTGGGTGCCTAATGATTTCCCATCTTTCACAAAATTGCCCTTCTTTGATGAGAGGAATGAGCAGAAGCATTGTCATGGTGGAGAAAAACTCTCTGGTGAAGCTTTCCTGAGTGCTTTTCTGCTAAAACTGTGGCTAACTTTCTCCAAACACTCTCATAATAAGCAGATGTTATCATTCTTTGACCCTCCAGAAAGTCAACAATCAAAATGGCTTGAGCATCCCCAAAACCCACTGCTATGGTCTTTGCTCTTGACCAGACCACTTTCATCTTGACCAGACTACTTTCACCTCTTGGTAACCATGGCTTTGATTGTACTTTGTCTTCAGGATTGTACCGGTAAAGCCATGTTTCATCTCCTTCTACAAATCTTTGAAGAAATGCTTCAGGATCTTGATCCCACTTGTTTAAAATTTCTATTGAAAGTTCTGTTCCTGTCTGCAGCTGAGTTGGGCGCAACAGTTTTGACACCCATCGAGCAGAAGTTTTGCTCAACTGTAATATTGTAGTCAGAATGGTGTCAGCCAAGCCAACTGAGATGTCTGTGGTGTGGCTATTGTTTCTGCTGTTAATCATTGGTCCTCTTCAATTAGGGCAGGAATAAGATTAATTTTTCCCTCAGAAATTGATGTGGATGGTCTGCCACTGCAGGCTTCATCTTCAACATTGTCTTGTCCCTTAAGATGAGCTATCCATTTGTAAATTGCTAATTTCTTTGAGGCATTGTCCCCATAAACTTTTTATAAAGCATCAATAATCTCACCATGCTTTCACCCAGGCTTCACCATCAATTTGATATTTGCTTTTGCTGCAGTTATAGCAGAATTCATGCTGCTCTTGCAGGACCTTTTTTTTAAACTGATGGCTTATCCTTAGTGCCTCAAACTAGATCATGTTCAGACATGTCATAACAAGTTAGTACAAGTTTATTTTGGTGGGGAAAAAAAAAGGTGAAATCCATGCATGGTTTTTTCATAATACCCATTTTCTGTGAACTTTTTGAGGACTCCTCATATATATGTGTTTACATAACAGACAGTATCTCCTTTCTGGCACCTCTGTTTATGGGAAATATAGGATGTTGGTTACACGTCCAGATTCTGTATCCCTCTAATATCTTTGTAATGCAAATGTGAGTTGTGGAAGGGGCCTGGGGACATATGGAAGATGTCGAAAGGGGACTTGGAGAATAAATTTGACAGGTACTTCCTGCCTCCTATGAATGCTATGGGAAGCTAGAGTTAGCTAGAAGTTGGCTGGAAGGAAAGGTGGCCTGGGGAATGAAATCTTCAACATCTGTCCCAGTAAGAACAGATGCAACCTTTCTTCCCTTCGTCCCTCTCCCAGCCCTACCAGGGGTGGCCAGCTTGCCATTAACCTTGCCTCTGTGCCCTCCTGTTTTTAGGGAATCTTGCTTTGGCATATCTCATTGCCAAACCTTGTCTTCTTTCCTAAAGAAGAGGCTTGTCTAAGTCTTTCAGAGAATTGGTTGCATCATGAAAACATGCTGTTCATGTTAAGTTTATAAATGCACCTCAGATCTGGTCCAGGATGCCAGCTGGAATGTCCTCTGAGGCCTCCAGTATGTGACAACCTTGGCACCTCCCCGCCCTCCAGCAGCTATGCCTTCATTGAGACCGTGTGCCTGTGCAGGATGCCTGTCAATTATTCAGAATATATGTGAGAGACTCAACTCCAAAGCATGGCTTCCATGCATGGCAGGGGAGGTCTCAAAGAGGCTTTTTGTGACAATATTTGTGATGGGTGGGCTTTGCCAGAACCTTCTGTCAGAACATACGTGTCTGCGCATTGTCATGGTCTGGTTGCACTTATGGTCTGTGGAATCAAGAGTGCAGTATTCCTCAGTCGGGGGCAGACAGATGTCCTGACAGAAAGAGCAGCGTGCTGCTGCCAGAGGAACCAGCCACGGGAAGAAGTGCAGCAGGGGAGGGAAGAGGTGAGATGCTTTTATTTATTTGATCCAAAGCGAACTTTATTTTCCCTCTAAAAATCATTCTCTGGGAGAGCTAGAGAGTTTTACCTGTGGCCCGGTTTCAGAAACCTCATAAAAATCTCAACTATTTGCCTTTCCAAATAGTATTGCCACATGCAGGTGGTGACCCTTTCCACCCACAGCCAGGCGTTTTCCCTTTGCTGGTGGCACCCAAGCATCTCCTTCACACTCGGGAGCTAGGCAGCCGTGTGGCCCATCAGAGCTGGTGGCAGCCACAGCACAGCTGCTGGACATCCTGCATGTCAAAGGCATTTCAAAGTTTTAGCTTCCTGCTGCTTCTGTAACTAAAGCCCATAAGCTCAGCATCCTAAACAGCATAAGCACATTATCACACAGATCTGTAGGTCGGAAGTCCAGTAAACTCGGCTGCTTTCTTGGCTCCAGGTCCCACAAAGCTGAAATCAAGCTGTCACCAGCCTGGGCTCTCACCAGAAGGCTCTGGGGGGAGTCCTCTTCCAGGTTCATTCAGGTTACTGACTGAATTCATGGGTGTAGGACTGAGTTTCCACTTCCTCTCTGGCTATGGGCAGGGGGCTGCTCTCAGCTGCTAGAGCCCATCGCATGGCCTGGCTCCCGGCCCCTTAGACATTCAAAGCCAGAAGCTACAGATCAAGTCCCACTCACTCTCTGAGTCTCTCCTGCCTCTTCTTTTGTCCTGTTTCTCTAACCTCAGCTGGAAAGTTTCTCTGCTGTTAAAGATTGGCCCCAACCTGATAATTCAGGATAATCTCCTCATCCCATGGTCCATAACCTTCATCCCATCTGCAAACTCCCTTGTGTCATGTAAGGTCATGTAAGGTAACATATTCACACGTACCAGGGATTAGGCTGTGGACATATTGGGAGAGGCCATCATTCTGCCTACCCCAGAGGCCTTCCAGAGGGAGGTACTCCAGGAATCAGGCCCTCAAGTGCAGGTAGATTTGAGGGGATTTCTGTCTAAATTCATCTGTGAAGCTCACTAGCGGTCCAGGTCACTTCTGAGTCTGCTACGTCCACCCTCCCTTCCCTTTTCTGTCTGGCCGGTTAGCTCAGTTTGCTAGAACATGGTGCTGATAACACCATGGTCCAGGATTCGATCCCTGTACAGGCTAGCTGCCAAAATAAAACAAACACACACACACACACACACACAAACACACATGTCTGTTTACCCATCTATCTGTATGTCTGTCCTTATATATTTTTAACCTGTCACGAGATATATATATATATAACATTATGTTCTATTTATAACTTGTCACATATACACATGTGTATATATATGAGATAAATATATACATATACATATATCATATATTTGTATGTGTACCTATATCTACATAGGTAGGGCTGTGGATCTGTATCTCCTCCCTGGAGTTCAGGTTGAAACGTCAACAGAACATCCCATGAAGCTCTTGTGGAACTTGCCAACCCTTCACAATTTACAGGGAACCTGATTATCATAACTTTGCTTCTGATGATTTGGTCCCCAGTTGGTTTTGTGGCACCTTCATTGACCCAATGTCATGCTGGGATCCTGCCTGGAAAAAGGTAACCTAAAGCTGAAGCCAACATATCCCAGGGCAGCTGCCCCAGCCAGCAGAGCCTGTCTGACAAAACTGCTCCCTTCTCTCCCGGAGAAAAGTGAGGGCTGAGAGCAAGGCTCAGGAAGAGCCTGACAGCAGAACCACCCGTGCCCGGCGGGGGAGAGCTGAGCAGCCCGGGCAGCATGCCCGACGGGGATCTCCTTAGTCCTTTCGGAAGTAGTGGAGAATTTCAGGAACATCAGATGTACCCATGCTCAAAAGGAAGGTGCTGGGTGCTTCTAATCCCAAAGCCCAGATAGGTCTCTCCTGTGTGCCCCAGCACCCCACCCCTAATGGGGGATGCGATGACCTCGGTCTGTTCTGACTGTGTGTGCTGTTTGAAATGCGTGCATTGGAGAAGACTTCTTCCTCCAGTGAGTCTGTTAAGGAGTATTGAGCCCTGTTGGCTTATCATAAATATAAATTTATTCCAGAAGAAAAAGTATGCTTTGGGTACTACTGGCTTGTCATGTGTTTTTGAGAAAAATATTAGTTCTGGCTTTCAGAGGGTAATGTGATAAGTACAGCTGGATCCCACGCCATACCTTTTCAGTATTTTTGGTGCCTACCTTTCCTCTGGACACCTGTGTGGCTTTGCAGGTGGCCTGGGGATGGCCGGGCAGGCGCTTATGAGGCACAGCTCCCAGTTCATGGAAGAAGGGTGTGCTGACCACAGGAGCTGCTCAGAAATGGCCTGGCTGGGTGTGTTGGAAAGGAGGCTGGCTCCTGCTTGCCAGTGTGGTAGGAAATTCTAGCATAAGATAAATGCAAAACCCAAGACCTCCAACTCCTTCCACTACTGAGACCCAGAGAGTTTGGGAGTCTCTTTTGAGGTGGTTGATTTGCAATGGATGGGACTGACCTGAACATCGCACACTCGTTAAGAGCTGTCCTTCAGTTGGTGGCAGTGTCACCCATAGCTCCATCCTTTCTAGACCTGCAGTCTGTTCAGAGCAAGAATCTGTAAAGTCCCAAGTTCTTACAGCTAGAGGAGGTTTCCCAGCTGCATTGCCAGAGCACCAGACAGGATTGTAGTGTAACTTTTGCAGGTGACCTCCGCAGAGTGTTCTCGGGCAAGACCATAAGTCGAATTTTCAGATTTTCATTGGTCTCAAATCTCATCTCCTGACTATAATATAAAAAAAAGATTTTGATGAGAAATAAGAGCACAGGCAAAGATTTCTTGCAGTCCAATTACTCTGCAAAATATCCAAGGACAGACAATATCACTGATGAAGTGAGAGAGTTTAGAAACAAAATGGCTAATTAACAACCCAAACAAGACACCTTATCAGAAACATCAACATAAATGATGGAAGCGTTGATAAACTAAAAGTTCTTCGTCAGGCCCACATCAAACCCAGCAGGACTTTAGGAGAAAAGAATAAACCTGCTCCTAAGATACATAAGCCAAGACTGGATAGTGTCCAGTCCAGAGTGTGGCCAGCCAGGGAGGAGGAGGAGGGAGGGTGGCTGGGGACGAGGCGGAGAGGGGTGGATGGGGGGCTCCTGTTCAGTACTCAGCAGGCCCCCTCACATCTTCATCCTCAGCCCTGCAGTGGTCTTGGAGGGAGCAGTCTCGCCTCAGAGCCTACAGCCAGTCCCCTCCCCACCTCCCACTGCCCACTGACTTCATTCCCTCCCTTCCATCTGCATCACAGAAGCAGAGGCGGTGGGCAGGGGACCTCCTAGGGTCGGTAAGCAGTGGGGCAGCTGCCCTACACTATGGACTTTCAAGAGCCCCCTAGCCTTCCCCAGGGAAGGAGATGAAAGGAGATTCTCCCCACCTCCGCCCCCCCAAATGTGACACAGCCAGGCAGGTTCCAACAAAGGAGATGCCCTCGGCAACTATTTCCTGCAAAAAGGAGATGCCCTCGGCAACTATTTCCTGCAAAATCATTTTACTGAACATGCACCATGTGCAAGACTGCCCGGGTTCCAGGGTCGAGAACCATCAACGCAGGCTGTCAAAGCACGTTCAGTCAAGAGGGCAGAGAGGGTGGGGTGGGATGAGGAGGTAAGAGCACAGGCACACTGCTCTCCTCTTCAAGGGGCATCAGTGGGTGCCAAGATCTGGGCTCGAACTATGATTTCTTAAAGCAGAATAAGTCTTAAGTGGCATAAAAAAGACACAGGCTGCACTTGGGGGGGGCGTCAGAAGGAAACCACACATCCCACAGGGAAATCAGGAAAGGCTGTGGCAGGCGGCCTCTGTGGGCTCTGGAAGATGGGTGGGTTCTGTCAGGGACTGAGTAGGGGAGCAGCCCTGGGCAGGGCCACAGCCTGAGCAAGGCCCCAAGGTGGGCGCAGAGGCGGGGTAGGAGGGCAGCATCGTAGGGCTGAGCTGGCATCGTGTCCACTCACTCTCACTCAGCAAGGATCTGTGAGGTGCCTGGCAGGGTGCTGGGGATCAGGAGGGGAGGGATCCCCTGTCTTGAGAGCACACAGGTGCACCTGCACACAGGTGAGCTGACAGACTCGTGCGTGTGATGGGGAAATGGGGAGGGGGCTGCTGTAGCTAAACCCTGATCCAGGGCGGACAGCACTGAGGACTGTGGAGGAGGTGGGGTCCCTTCATCCCTTGGCTGCTGGGGAACCAGGTATGATTTTTGGCAGGTGAGTGGCATCATCAGAGCTAGGTTTTTTGTCGTTTTGTTTTTAAGAGTATGCATCTTACAACAGGGAACACAATGAAGTGAAATAGTGAGAGGAAAGGTCCCCAGAGGGAAACGGGTGACCAGGAGCCGGCTCAGCGGGGAGGAGCAGGGCGGTGGGACTCGTGCCTGCAGGAGGGGTGAGGGCAGAGGAGCAGGCAAAGCCGATGCCGAGGCTTCTGGCCAGGGTGCCCGGGAGAAAGAGGGCCACCCTGGAAAGGGGGCACAGCTAGCACTGTTTGGGGAGAAATCATGAGTTCTGTTTACAGAAAGAACCTGAAAGGTCACACACAGGTGAGCCTCCGCATCAGCCTAGGGCAACTTTAGGATAATAACTTTGTGGTTATGTGCAGGTAATATGGAAGAAGGGGAAAAATCACGTGCCTGACAGTGAGACTGGTACCACCTCATAGGAAACGCTGCCAGGCAGGCACGTGCCAGGGAAGCCACAGGCAAGGACTCCCTGCAGACTTCTCGGAACATGTGTGGGAGAGTCTCAGGCCTGGGCATCCTTGAGGAAGACCCCAGAGAGGGGAACCCCTGCCGATCAAGTCATTTCAGTGTAACATAGCATTAATATCCAATTAAAGGCATTACAGTCATTTTTAATCATGACTTATTGTGCAGCTCTCCCAAAATGAAAAGGGTTTTCTGCGATTGGTGAATCAAATGGTAATTGATTCTACATTTATGGAGGCTTTTGACAGGAGGCCTTTTTATTCCCAATTTGCATTCATTGCAACGCTGTCTCCCCCTCTGAAAGACAGGGTCTGCCTAATGGGCATCGTCTGTTTTAATGGAATTTGGTAGAAGGCCCAGCGCCAGCACACGCTGCCACAGAAAGGGCCCCACACGGCACAATGGAAAAAAAAAACAAAGGCAGCACAGGCCCCTCTAACCTGTCCATCCTGATGTGGATGGTTCTCGGAGGGACACCAGAAACGAAGTAGGACAGGTGTCCTTCACGCTGCTTGCAGCTGCACCTGTGCTGAGAAGTGAAATGACCGTCCAGCGTATGCTCCATAGTGTTGCCGGAACTGGAGCCCAGTTCTCTAAATACCAGCCCCTCTCTCCACGCAGGGGATCAAGATGCCTTCCCGCTGCCACTAGCCAGTTTGACTGAAGGTGTTTCATGAGG
>NW_007731583.1:154609-155417 GCF_000696425.1 Galeopterus variegatus
CTTACTAATGTCACTTCCCTCTTGCACAGCCCAGTCTTTCTGACTCGATCTCCCCACCGGCCACCTCCTCATTTTCCCCGACTCCACTTCCTCCCTGCTCCCAAGCCAGTGCCTGGGTCAAGTCCCATGTGGGCTGCCTACCCGGCCCGGCCCCTCTAGGGTGGGGGATGAGTGTAGGAAAAGGGGTATCTGTGCGCCCTGATCTGTGGTCAGCAGCTGAGAATGAGACCATCAGCCACCGTCCATGTGTCTTCGTGTACACACGAGGCTCCCACTATAGTCATTTTCCTACTGGGTAACCCTGGGAGGGATGGAGAGGTTGCCCAGGCTGGTGGCATCCTGGGCAGGGGTCTGCTTCTCTGCATCTCCCTTGTCCCCTACTGATCCACCTACCACCTGCTTCTCTGAGAGCAGACCCAGGGTTTATTGACAGACAGGAGCCCGTCCATTGCTCCTGTTCTGTGCGCAGCCCCACATGCCCGGACAATGACGTTCGTTAATCATGACATGGCAGAGGATGGCACTGGGCAGGGTAATGTATTCAGTTCTTTGCTCTAAAGATGGATTATATCCAACTGGAAAAATCACGGATGATGTTTTAGAGCATGATCTGTGGCTTCCATCCTTGGAAACAGCAGGAAAGCATGCGGATTTACTTTCGCCAGTCTGTAATTTACTCACAGCGGATGTGAGATATATATTGAAAGTCCCAGACCCATGATGAATGTTTTGGTTTTTTGTTTTTACTTTTGTTTTTTCCTGAGAAACATCTGTGTCTTGTAAATTGAATTCTGTAAATGTTTGTGGA
>NW_007731584.1:0-13487 GCF_000696425.1 Galeopterus variegatus
GTCCAGAGACTGAATTTTTATTTCATCAGGGGTGTGTTTGTGCGTGTGTGTGTGTGTGTGTGTGTGTGCGTGCGTGTGTGCGGCTTTTCATTGGGCAACTGATTTTGAAGAGATTTATTGCTGATCCAGAATATGTCTAATTGTTTTCTCTCTTGTTCCTTCTCTTCCTATAGAAAAGACACTATTTGGTAGTTTTCATATCACTTTCTTTCTTGGAATATTTATTTATTGAACAAAAATAGATCTTACCATTTGTCAAGAACTGTTCTAAAAATTTTACAAGTATTAATTTACTTATTCCTCATATCAATCCTATGAGGAAGACAGTATTACAATACCCATTTTTATGGTAAAAGAAACTGAGGCACAGAGAAGTTAAGTAACGTGTCCAGATCACACATTCAGTCAGGAATCAAGCCTGGCTGTTGGGCTCCAGAGCCCATGCCACTAATCGCTATGCTCTATGACCTCAGAAAGACCCACTTCTAATCCCACTCATGTCTAAACTAGAGTTGTTAACATTACTTGATATCTGGAAGAGGCCTATCCTCAGCTCAATCCATTCTTTAGAAAAGGAAGGAAAACAGGGAGAAATGTACAGAGTGTGGAAGACACACAATAAACAAGGAGAGGAATAATGGAGAAATGATGAATGGAATGGAGCTCATGTCTAGCCTTCCAGCAAGCGATGCTAAATCCAGCTGGCTCCCTCTCATGAGTCCATGCGACACCTTCAAGTCTCTTCTTTGGCGCAGGAGGTGCTAACTGGAGGTCATCAGAGGCACAGAAAGGAGAAGCATACCCTGAGGTTCCTGCCTCTTCCAAACAACCCATACTTTGTTCGTAATGAGCCCAGAGGAAGAACGCCAGTGGGCCCCAAACCACATGGAGGGGCAGGCACTATTATCCTTGCCTTACGATGAGGAACCATGAGGCCCAGAGTGACTACATTGTCTAATACCACACAGCTACAAAGCAGCAGAGCTGGGATTCAAACCTAAGGACATTTGACAATAAAACTCTACCATTTTCTTTTCCCTCTCATTGCTCTGTAAGTACTAGCCAGGGAACCCAACAGCTGCAATGATAGGCATTCAGGTGACAGTAGCAATCTAGCTTCTCTCTCTGCCTCTCTGACCTGGTCACTTAGAACTCCGAACTTTTTGCACATGTACCATCTCATTTGTTTTCAAAGCTTCCCTGTGAAACTAGCAAGAACAGATATGATCATGACCATTTTGCAGATGATTATAATATTCACAATTTTTCTGAGCTTTTTTTTTTACGACTGAGCTTTTAACATGTATTGAGGAAATCACTGGCTTAGAAATCAAAATAGGCAAGGTCAAGAGTCTTGATTTTGTGAAACCATAGGAAGCTGCCTGGTTTTTTGCTGGTTAAATAAGGGCAGAAAGGCACACTCACCAGTCAGGAAGTCGGGGTCAGGGGTGGGCTCCGAGATTTCCTCTAAGCACTGATTCTCCAGGGGGACAGTGGCCACCACAAGACCATCCGGAAGTTGCTGGTCTAAACCACGAGCAAAGTTGTTTTGCCTAAAAACAGGGCAGACCTTCATTTCTGAGTTCAGATGAACCCCACTCCTTGGTGTGCAACTGTATTTCAACCCACAGGGAAAAAATTCTTTTTGGGCCAAAAGGTTCACCTCACCATGCACACCATTCGATATACATGTCAGGAGTAAGACATATGGGATGGGAGGTAGGGTGAACGCTGGGGGCAATGAGAAAGGAACCAGCTGAAAAGGTCTACTGAAAGGGGAGGGAATATTCTTCGCCCACTCCCATCCCAATCCCTACTTCCTGGCACCCTCTCAACAAGATCTGGACACACTGTCTCATTTCTACACTGCAGTGGAGATTCCAGCCACCACAAGATCCTTTATGCTACCCACTTCTTGCCTTTGGCAAACCAATTGCCAGGCTAAAAGGGGAAATATTTGTAATGTCTCCTGTATGTAACAGAAAAAGCAACTGTCTCCAAGAACTGGCTTGGAAATTTACTGTCAGTATGCTCATAAGAGTGTAGGCCCTGTTACTCTCCACCGATGGTCCGTATAATAACACTGACATCATCTCCTGGAAAGCATTTTCCCCTGGGTTCTGAGGAAGTATTCAAATAGCCCAAGGTAGAACAGAGACAGGGTTCAAATTGAGAATTTCCTAGAAATATCCTAAATCAATGGTTTAAAACATTTTGTTCATAGGACCACTTCACACTCTTAAAAACAATCGCAGGTCCCAAGCAGCTTTGTTATATTTCTATAATAAGGCCCCAATTATATTTATCAATTTTTATCAGGCTTGTATTAGAAATTAAAACAAATTTTAAAAATATACTAATTCCTTTTAAAAATAACAATAGTATACCCACTCAATATTAATATATTCTATGAAAAATTATAGAAGTGAGTGGCATTATTTTACATTTTTTGCAAATTTTTTAAATGTCTGTCTTAGAATTCAGCTAAATTTTCACATCTGAATTCAATTTATTGCAAAATATTGTTTAGGTTGAAGTATGTGAAGAAAATCTAGCCTTTCTATAGTTCGAAAAGGCAGGACCTTAAATATTCCCTGAAAGAGTCTCAAGGACCCTTTGATCCTTGGATCACACTCTTCGGACTGCTACTCTGGATTGACTCGCACATTGATTCTTTCATTCAGAGATTAAATGGAACTTGAACATTTTGAGGTGGCTTCCATGAAAAATGTTGCAGTCTGCACCTGGACAAAGTAAAATATCATTTAACATGTTACTTTCACCCAGGGGAAGTATGGCTCTCGAATTCTGGAAGTGGGAATGTAGTAGACTTGGAGAAGACCATGGAAGAGAATGTGCCTTGTACTGAATTGTGTCCCCCAAAGTCCATGTGTTAGAAATTTAACCCCTACAGTGACCATGTTAAGAGGGTGGGAAATCCTATCATGGTAATTGAAAGCTGGTGCCTTGAAGAGGTGATTAGATTATGAGGGCCAAGCCCAAATAAATGGATTAATCCATTGATGTTTCAATGGTGGTCATGGATGTGGTTTGAGCAATTTAAAAGGAGAAGGGTAAGGAGTCAGCTCTCTCTCTGCTCTGCCATTCTCACCATGTGACACCCTGCATTGCCGTAGAGTCACCTCACCAGATGTTTTCTCTGGACTTTGGACTTTCCAGCCTCTGGAACTGTAAGCAATAAATTTCATTTTCTTACAAATCACTAGTTCCAGGTATTTTGTTATAAGCACCAGAGATGGATTAATACAGAATGTAACCTATCCCTTTAGGCATATCACATTTACTTGCTCTAACGCATATATTGAAAAGATGCCAAGATAGGCATTGAGGAAAAAATTAACAAAACCAGATTTCTAATCTCAAAGAATTCAGTACAGTAGAGCAACCAATGAAATATAATTATGATATGTTGTAATGAATACAATAATAAAGGATGGAATGTTCAAATATGAAAAAAAAAAAAACCAAACACCTTTATGCTGAGTGGCTAAGCTCTTCAGAGAAGATCTGCCAACAGCCCTGAATAATCAGTACTGTATACATGAGGTTCACCTGAATGTTCCTTTCAACACTTGTCCGGCAGCCACTTCCTTGGAATGGTTGTTGTAACCAAAGAACATCTCCCCAAAGAGGGTCTGGTTCATGGGAAGCTCCCTGCTTTCCCCGCAGTCACCTCCCTCTGGGCAGGTCTCTGTGATGAGTTGGCAAGAGCGTCCATCCACACCAAGTTTATAATCCTCGATGCACCTACCGTGGTGGAGAACTCAAGATAAGAAGTTATGCCATTAATGAGCTAGGCAGGCACGTCAACCCAATAAATTGGAAAGAAATGCCTTGGAGTGAGCATTAGATGGCCAAAGATTAGGAATATTACAATTTGATTTTGACCCCTTTATAACTGGGTTTCTTAAGACTATAACCCGAGGCTCCTTCCATCCTGTGATCACAGCAAATCTCTCACCTTTCCTTTCCAGATAAGTGCTTTCAGAACTTCCCGATTCTCTCTCCTCTAATAATTGTATGACTTCCCAAATAGTTTAGGTTAAGAATCACTAGAGATAGGTGTGTAGGAGTTAACACATCAAATCCAAGATATTGTAAAGCCTTTCTCAAGAGCCATTTATAGGGCCAGACCCTGCATTGTTTGGAGGGTAATCAGGCAGCAAAAGGAATGACACTGTGCTTAAGAAATTAATAACTTTCTAATCTGGTCCTGTGACAAGTCACCTAAGAAATGAGAAAGATTTATCATCTCCTGGCTGTGTCCTATCTGAATGTATCCAAACACAAGATCAACTCATATAAACTCTCCCTCCATTCAGAGTTCAGGAGAACTAAATGGGTGCTAGGGCACACAGTGTGCATGTTACATACACCACTAACTGAGAACTGCCTCCTTGGTGTCCTGTCCATTTTGCAGGCACAGTCACTTTAATGGAAAAGTGACACATATGTTGGTAAATGTGGGTCAGTGACTCATACATCATTAACTGGACCTTATTTGTAGTTATATCGAAAAGAATATACATTAGCTCAAGTGAGAACTACTTATTTATTTTTTAGTTGACAAGTATTGATTGTACATATTTATGGGGTACAGATTTATATTTCAATATATGTATACAATGTGTGATGATCAAATCAGGGTATTTAGCATATTCACCATTGCAAAAATGTATCATTTCTTCGTAATGGAGAGCATTTTTTTTTTGTTAAATTTTTATTTTGTCAATATACAATGTATATGATTATTATGGCCAATCACCAACACCTCCCTCCCTCCTCCCTCTCTCCCCTCCCCCCCAAGAATGTCCTTTCCATTTGCTTGTTGTAACAACTTCAAAAAAGTATAGTTGTTATATCTTCTTCCCCCCCCACCCCATTTTTTTTTTGTGTGTGTATGTGGGTGAATTAATTTGTTTATTTTTTAGCTCCCACCAATGAGTGAGAACATGTGGTATTTCTTTTTCTCTGCCTGACTCGTTTCACTCAATATTATTCTCTCAAGGTCCATCCATGTTGTTGCAAATGGCAGTATTTCATTCGTTTTTATAGCTGAGTAATATTCCATTGTGTAGATATACCACATTTCGTGATGGAGAGCATTTGAGTGCTTCTCTTAGAACTACTTTTTTGATAAACCTGTCATTGAAAAGGAATATTAATTTAATTTGGGTTTCTCCTTAGAAATATATCAGATTTAGAATTTAAAGATGCTAATGACATTAAAGCACATCATTTATTACTATCTACAGTAATAGTAATAAGGTAGAGACCTTTGTCCTATATAGAGGAACATGTGATCACAGTTTTAAGTGGTCAGAAGCAATATTGTAACAGCAATGACTGCCCTTTACTGGGTGACCTGGGACCAGTTGATTAACCTCCCTAAGTTTCAGTTTTGAAAACTGTAAAAAAAGGAAAAAGTAGCTTCTTCACTGGGTTGTTGAGAAGATTAAGTTACACACTGAATGTAAAAAACATATGCAGTGCCTAACATGAGGGGTCTTCAAAAAGTTTATGGAAGGATTTGTATTACCTTTTAAGTGTATTTTTCCACAAAGTTTTTGAAGTACCCTTTTATATAGCTGATTAAATGTTGCTATTATTTTTCTTAGCAGAGGTGCAAATGAGGCCCATGTTAACGCAACTTTAACTGCTTGCTTTTCCCATTTCCCATTTATATATTTGTGTGAACAGGTGTGAGTAGAACTCTTTAATTGTAAGTGCATGTGATTTGGTCTTTAAGGTGAACCTCAAAATCAGGTACCTTTCTGGCAGGCTGTATATAGTGACTTGGAAAGTGCTAAACACACATGTGTGTCTAATTCTGATTGAAAAAGGAAAAAAAGTCCAGTTAGGGACCTATTGCATTAGTCCAGGCAACAGATGTGACTTGAGGCCCACAGGGGATTCTAAGGGACCAGCCTAGGTCTGGGACAAGACAGCGAATTGGTTCCTGCCTTGATTCCATTGTCCTGGCTGTGTGTCCCACTGTAAAACCCTTTGAGTGAAGCGACCTGGTACAGTATCCTGTTGTTTCTCTTCGACCTAACACCCAACTAGGTTCTCACAAAGTGGGCAGCCAAATAAATGCTCATTAAGTAAATAAATCTATGTAACTGGCTGAATTGACCTCTCTTAATTGAAGTGGGTCAGCCCTAACGATAACATTATAGAGAACATTAAAATTTAGAGCAAGCTTCCATTTATGTAATGAGATTTTACAAGAAACTGAATATGAAAATTGCTCAATTGCAAAGAAATAAAATCAAACAAAATACAATAAAATAACATTACAAATCCACCAAATAATCTTTTCATGATTATTTAGCAGGCACTGGCTTTTAGCAACAATCTGGCATAGTTTTATTACTGTAAACATTGATTTTCATCTGAAGCCTATTAGATTGTGAGATCCTTGAGGGCAAGAATATGTGTCATTTATCTTTGCAGCCCAGTGGCCACCAGCATGGTACATGGCATAAAGTAAGCAGGCTTCCTGACATGCAGGACGAGAGAGGGGAGGGGAGGAAGGGAGAGGGGAGGGAGAGCAGGAGAAAGGATAGACAAGAAAACTATGGATGTAGAAGAATCAGCTAAATATTTATAAGTATAGCATGTAAATGTCTTTAAATAAAACTGCAGTCAGTGGTGCAAATTTAAATTTTGAGAGAACTGCAGAACTTTTTAAAAAATCAGGGAGGGCCTGAATTTTAGTCCTAATCTTCCCATTTACCAACTACCCGGTCTTGAGGGAGTCACTCAATTTCACTGTGCATTAATCTTCTCATCTGTAAAATGGGGTGGCATTGTCTGCCCAGTTCCCTTACAGTTACCCTGAGACCAAGTGAAATGAAGTGGGGGAGAGAGCTGACCTGCAGTAAAGGGCTCTTTACAATGAAGAGTTACTGTGCCCAAGCAGGGTGGCTGCACGAAATGCTGGGACTTTGTGGGCATAATTTAAACAGGTCCACTTCTCCAAAGACCACCCTCCCTTCTTTGATAATTGATTAGTTTTGCACAATCTTTCCCAAGTTTTAGACCATAGAACCCTTTTGTCACCAAACACCTAATTAACATAGCTCAGCAAAACACAACTTGGAAAATTCTGGTTTAAGTGGGGGATGATTTAAGTAAATCATGTGGCTAATTTCCCCTTGCAGGTAAATCCCTGAGGCTCAGTTTCCCCATCTACAGGGGCTGGACTAGACTTTCCCTAAGGTCCTCACAACCCGGACTATAAAAGTGCTCCTCTTACTGACCTTTTCTCAGAGCCTAAGAGCTGGCTTAGGTGACCAGTTCATTCCCATTTAATTTCCCAATTTTAGCACTGAAAGCCTTGCATCCATGGACAGGGGCCAGTTGGTCTCATGGGCAGCTCAACTCACCCGCAGAACATGAGGATGTTGTACAAGGCGGGGTCGTCCTGGAAGGGCGCCATCTGCTGGAGACACAGCTGCTCACAGCCGCCATTGAAGCCATCAGAACAGTCCACCCCGATGTGGCGGTCATAGCAACCAGAGCTGTCCTTCATGGGGCTGAGTCCAGATGGGCACTGGCACAATCAGAAAGTATCCACACAGGGGGTGAATCAGGGAACTGGGTTCTCTGGGAACCGGAGTGTAACCACTGATACCGATTTTTAGCACCCAGCCTTGGAACTATTAACATTGGCCAGTAATCCACAGATTTCCCACTGCACTGGACTCCCTTTAAGAGCAAGTGACTTTTATGACATCTTGCTTCTTCTCTCTGGGCACAGATCACACACATTTTCATTAAGGCCAACAAATGGTCTGGAAAGGAGCATTGTAGCAAGATAGAGCTGAGGTGCGCTAGCCTCCCAGTTGGGCTTTGGGCTGGCAGGAGATTGGGAGAGATGGGCCAGAATTAAAATGCATTAGCAGAGATTCCTATGGGCCACAGAAGGGAGAGCTGCTGTTTGAGCTTAGTATCAACAGAACTTTTTAAATGTCCCAAACACTGTCAACTTTGGTACCAGATGGCAGCGTTGGAAGGAGTGGACTGAGCCAGGACTTTCAGCCTGAAGGAGGAATGGGCTTTCTTTGCAACCTTGGAGAGGGTTTGACTGCTCTCACGGTGGGAGTGGCTATACGCATCATCTTCCTGCACCAAGGTACCCTTTGGAAGATGCACAGACAAGGGCACCCTCTACATGAGTACCCAGGGTGCTGCACTTGGGTTTGGGCTGGACAGTCTTTAATGTGAAATATTTAAGTTCTTTGCTTTACTTTGTCCTCAATAAACTCCCCAGAAATGACAGCAAAAGGAGAAACTTTAAGAAGAGATGTCAGAGGCTGAGGCAGGCAAAGGGGCTTGGCAAGCAACGGCAGCACACACAGCACCTGTGACATGCCAGGCAGTTGCCTAACTCACCACCTAACTCGTTTAACCCTCACAACACCTATGAGGTAAGTAGTGTGATCATCCCCATTTTACACTAAGGAAACCGAGGCACAGTGTTTAACTTTCCTAACATTGCTCAGCTGCTCATGGCAGGACCACACTGGAAACCCTGGCAGTCTGGTGATGGAGTCTGTGACTCAGCTGCTCTGTCATGAGCTCACACCACACTGTCTCTTACACAACAGCAATAGTCACCATTTCCTGAACACTTGCTAGGAGCCAGGATATGCTAAGTACTTTAGGTATTTTATCTCACAACACCCTATATTATCCCTATTTGAAGATAAGGAAACCATTAACATTGCCAATGAATTCATGAACTCCTCTCTGCACTGAACTCCTTTTAAAAGCCAATGGCTTTTTTTTTTTTGGCCATCTTGCTGCCTCTGCGCAACAGATTCTGCACATTTCCATTAGAGACGGCCCTTTCTAACAGGCTGGAAAGGGGCAAATAACTTGGCCAGGAGCAAGCAGCTAGAATGGGGCAGAGCTGGGGGGTCTGTCTAGATCTGATTCCAAAGCCTGGGCTTTTAATGGCCATATTGTACACATGGTGTCAGCTAGCAAACACACTCCTCCAAAACCCAAACCAAAACTTTCAAAACTCAGTGGAAGAGTATTAAACATCTCCCCTCCCTCCCTGCAACCTGGCTTGCTCTTTTCCTTTGCTGCCAGGCACCTTGGACTAGTAGCCAAGAGCTGCTGCAGGTGTGCCTCCAAAAACCCACCTCCCCCACCTCCTCCTTATCCAGTTGAAGATCACAGCTGGATGTGCACTGTTTGCTGACACTAATTCTGCAATTTCCCAGACAAATGGCCCCTGTGGGCCTGCCAAGTTCCTAGCCCAGGTCCACCCCTCTCTCCCAATGAAGGCAGCTGGAGTGTTGGAAGGTGACAGCATTTAAAGAAGTTTACAAGGGCTGTCCCGTGCTGTGCAAACCCAGCTGTTCCAGATGATGGTAAGCAAGCAAATGAGGCAGCTGAGGATTGTATCTCACATTTTGCTAGCCCTTTACCCATCAAATTCCTTGGCCACCCAGCTGTTAGGCCGGATGTGCCACCAGAAGGGAGCTGGCTTCACCACTGTGCAAGCTGCCTGGGCATGGATGTGGGTATCGAAACGTGGAAGTTTGGTTGGAGTTAAATGGGCTGCACTGGTTTCCATGAGCTCTTCCTATTTTTTCCTTTTAGTAAAGCTTGCTAGAAGCCATCACACAGAGACAAAGCCAGTCCCCTTGTTATTCCCACCTCACATAGTTTCAACCCTTGCACCAGCTAGTATCTCAGTCACCAGCCAGGACTCCCCATCTTCCCAACCACAGGCTTTTTTTCAGAATGCTCCTTCAAGCATGATTTTTGACAAAGACTTCACTGAATGAAACACAAACAATCTTTGCTTCAGAATTCCAAAACCTGGCATATTCTCATCTTGCCTGGCCCTAATGTCTAGATGACCATTGCTATCCCAAATGGGACCACCTGATATTCATACTCTCTGTGGAAATTTGGAGAGAAGACAGAGTTAGCTGCCTTGTCAAAGTTGGATAGTTTTTCTTATAACCAAAGCTAAAAAACAATAAAAATTATCAGGAATGAAGCAATGCTTTGTGCAGGACAGTCTTCATGTATTATCTTCAATTCCAAAGACACAAGTACACTTTATCTTTCTCCTCTTACAGATGAGCAAACTGAAACTCAGAAAGATTAAGTAGCTTAAGGTCACAGCAGTGGAAAATGGCAGAATCAGACTTTGGGCCTAGATCTATCTGACCCCAGAATCGTGTGTGTCCCTTTCGTTCTTTCATGCTGCTTCTCCAGTGTGATAAAACCTGGATTCATTGGAATCCCTAAAGAAATAAAGTCACGTGTCAACAAGGGAAAATAATTCTGCAGATTCGTTGTTTGTTTCACTGTTTTAGGCAATTCCTGAGTATATTTCTGAGGTCAATTATGGACTTTTAGATTCAGCCTAACAGTCTCTGTCTCTCCTTTCACACACACACACACGTGCATGCACGCACACACACACAAACATTATGAGTACAAATATCTTAGGACAAAACACCATAAACTGTCCAGAATGATGACCTTGAAGGCAAGACAAGATCCTCAGTCACTGAAAAAGATGCAGTTATCTTCACTGCACTATAACTTACTTGGGCTTCAGTTTAGAGTAAAACATTTTAGAAAGATTATCAGTTTAAAAAAAAAAGGGAGGCGGGGGCGGGCTGAAACCAAAAATAGAGTTTTCTTCTTAACCTTTGGCAAACAGAACACCTATTCCTCAAGGAGTTAATCAAGTTTCCTCCGGTATAAACTTGCTTTGGTTTTTGCTTGAATCTTCCTTCTGCTGTTTATTCAAATTCTGGGCTCCCTCAAAATCTGTATCTAAATACAGAGAAACTGAAGTCTCCAAACCATGATCCTCTTTCTAGAAGTACTGTAGCCAGAGCCCAATTGTCAGGAAGAAATCCTGCCCTCAGGAAGAACTTGCATTTTCTGTCCATACAGCCTGGATGTTCTCTTTTCCTGGCTGTGGACAATCTCTCCACTTGTTCCTTGAAAGATAACTGCTCAGGAGAGAGCCTCAAGGTTGTACATTAACCCCTCTCTGCATAGGTTCTGTTTAGCTGTCCCAGGGACTTTATAAACTACAGGCTTAAAAAGAAAACTCCATTGATTATGGCAACAACCTTCCCCCATCAAGAAGGTTTAATAAATGAGCTCACACTACAGTGACCCCTAAAATACACAAGGCTAATCATCTTTCAAGAGATGCTCATGGCTTCTTGACTTACTACTGGTCTAAGGCATAATTTGGTAATGAAATTGAAATGATTTTCCCCATTCAACTCCTTTTCTTTGCCATCTTTCCCTTCTTTTTGTACCAATGGTTTCTGGTTGATTAATTACTTGCGAGGCTAGTCAAATCTCGCTAAGTCTGAGATACGCACACCTCAGTGTCAGATTGTGAAGTGGCTGCTCTGTTGGCAGCTGATTCTGACTAAAGAACCCATGTGCATGCTCAGAGCCCCTGGGAGAAGAGGGACAAACTCCTGCAGCTGAGCCTGCCTCGCCTTACCTCGATGATTCCTAAGACATGCAGCCATAGTTCCTACTCGAAATAGGTTCTCTCTTACTAGATGGCAATCTTATTTCTTTCACAAGTAATGATTTCCACAACTTTTTGCTGGGCTCTGACATGCAGGCCCAAGCTGTGCAGGACTTGTCCCAAGGGGAAAAGTTAGATGGAGTTGAATTTATATTTCAATCTGTGATAGCTTCCTGCCCCTATTTTTTTGGAAGCCTCTGAGACATACTCTTCTGCTTACTGTCCTACAGAGAGAAAGAGAGGTGGTCATCTGTCATGGTCTCTGCACATCTGTGCTCCAGTAGAGGTAAAATGACACATTTCATGGAAAACCGTTGTGGATAGCATGTGGAGGGAAGGGCGGCAGGGTCACTGGGCAATTCAAATCTCATTAGAGCATAATGTTCTCGGAAGGAAGGTCGTGTGCCCGATGCATGAGAAAGCAGGGCAGTTGACCTCTCCTCCTTCCTCCTTCCATGGTCACCACCTGCTCACCTAAGGACATTCAGACTTCTCACAAAGCAATGGCACTTTTTGGCCACTTTCAGGATGATTGTGAAGGTGAGGAAGGAGCATTAGAACATGGGCGTTCCTATTATTATTATTATTATTATTATTATTATTATTATTATTTTGTATAGCATTGAAAATCATTTTCAAGCTTTCAAGCAAAATTTTATATTGAACCTCAATGGTCAAGCTTGACAGGAATGAAAATGCCCTGGTTAAAGCTGGGAGTGGGAAGGTTGGAGAGCTGCCTACCACAGCTACTCCAATCCCCGCTGCCACCCACCCATAGGTGGTCCCCCTAAAGATGTCCTCGACATAATCCTAGGTACCTGTGATCATGTCATCTCACATGGCAAAAGAGACTTTGCAGATGTGATAAAGTTAAGAATCTTGAAATAGGGAGATAATTCTAGAATTTTATATATACATGTGGGCCCAATGTAATCCAAGAGCTTTTAAAAGTGGAAGAGGGAGGCAGGATTGGAAAGAGAGGGAGATCTGCTACAGAAAAATAACCCAAAAAATGCAACGTTGCTGGCTTTAAAGACGGAGGAAGAAGCCACGAGCCAAGAGATGAGGGCAGACTCTAGAAGCTGGAAAAGGCAAGGGTATGGAATCTCCCCTCGAGCCTCCAGAAAGAAACACAGACCTGGTGATACCTTGATTTAGCCCAGTGAGACCCATGTTGGATTCTCATCTACAGAGTCATAATATAATACATCTGTGTGGCCTTAAGCCACTAAATCCGTGGTAATTTGTTACAGCAGCAATAGGATAATATGAGGGTACTTGGAAAAGTTTGTGGAAAAATAGAAGTGACAGATAATACAAATCTTTCCAGGAATTTCTTGAAGATGTCTCATACAGTCCCCCTGAAGGACCCAAGGGGCTGTACTGAATAGAGAAGCTCTTATGCTTCACAGGCAGGGTCCACGGCTCCCAGCTTGCACATTAAGGGCAATGAGTAAGATCTAGTGATCGGCAGAGGATGGCTGGTCTCTGCTGAGAACTCTCCTGAAGCTTTAGAAATCTCTGGCCATTGGAGAGTGGTCTGGTTTGGAATGGTGTGATAGTGGTTTGTACAGGTCTGTGCCTTTCACGGGTATTTATTTCCTGTCCACAGAGACTGTATAAAAATCAGGGTAATTAACTGGGTAGCAATTAACTTCGTGGGAGTCCATGCATAACTGAGAAACATGCCCTGCCTTCCTAGAAAGAATGAAGTGGAGCAGCCAACACGGATTGAACATGAATCCCACCTGTCTGGTTTGCCTTCAGTCAGGAAAACATACAGGTACACGCTCTGTCTCTTCCCACATCTAAGCCCCTTTCTCAGGTTCCTTAAGGGTCAGTGTGTTCTGAGTTTCTCATCTCTTCCTCCTTTCACAAAAATATGCCTTTCTTGGGCCAACCCCATGGCTCACTCAGGAGAGTG
>NW_007731584.1:14170-14762 GCF_000696425.1 Galeopterus variegatus
GGAGGGTACTGATGCCCACTGGAGTTAGGTCAGGCTCAAAGTCGAATCCTGATCTTTTTCTCAGAAGCCGTGGGACACAAGGCTCATGAAGTGACACAGCTGCTCTCGACATGTCAGTCCTCCTGCCTCGGGATCATATGCTTCACAGTGAGTGAGAAACAGGAAACTGAGTGTGCCTGCCCATTAGCCTGCCCCTCCTTCCTCCCGGAGCCACGTGGGCTGGTGACTTCAAAGTGTTATGCTAATACCAAGTCTTGGTATAATTGGGTGACTTTCTGCAGTGGCTCCAATTCTAAAACGAAGCAGCCTTATTCCCAATACATATTCATCAGAACTACTCCTGCTAGCTCTGTCTCACAGATCACAGTGTTAGAAGTACAAAAATCCATCAGCACGGCTCTACGCCAAGTAAAAGGGGCTAGGATCACCAATAGAAGGCATCTCACAGGCAGACCTGAGGGGCTCAGGAAGGGGCAGAGACATGGCAAGAGAGGGGGAGTCCATCGTTTGCACACATGTGAGAATGTGGGTCATGCTCATACTTACACAGGGTGGCTTACAGGGGTGGGAGTGACATGCACATGTGTGCACA
>NW_007731584.1:15007-35399 GCF_000696425.1 Galeopterus variegatus
AAGGCATCTCACAGGCAGACCTGAGGGGCTCAGGAAGGGGCAGAGACATGGCAAGAGAGGGGGAGTCCATCGTTTGCACACATGTGAGAATGTGGGTCATGCTCATACTTACACAGGGTGGCTTACAGGGGTGGGAGTGACATGCACATGTGTGCACATATAGTGTTTCAGTGCTTGGAGTGACCCCCGAGAGTAATGAGGAATGAAAGGCTGAAATCTAAATGAAGAAATGCAGGCTGAATAGTAAAAAAAAAAAGGCATCTCAGCTTGGAGCTCCATTATATATAAAATTGTCTCATGAGGGACACAGTTGAGGAGCTCATTGCTTAAGAAATGTGACAGTGGACCAGCCATAGGGAGGAGAGCACTGCAGGACCTCAGCTTAGCACCTGGCCGCCTTTGGAAGACATGACCTAAAGAGCACCTTTCTTTGTGTTTTCCTGATAGTCGGCTCCGTTCTTTCCCCTCTTTATGATGGACCTTCCAGGTTCTCCTGCTATCTGCCCCTCAGCACTCTCTCTTTCCCTTTTCTTTTCTTCATTTCCTCTCCCCTCTTGGATGAATCAGGCTCCTGTCAACTGCTGCCTAATTGGTAAAAGTTTGGAGAGGCCTTAGGGCCAGGAGAGTTCCACCCTGGACCCCAGGGACATATCCATCTTCAATGGAGAGCAGCTCCCCGGACAGCTCAGAGACGGGGAGGAGTGGAGGGTGGAAGGTGGCATTGGCTCAGCATCTTCACAGCTTGTCCCTGCACGGCTGTCAGACTGGGAAGCAGGATGGGGCACCGTGTCCTCCCCAGAGCTGGAAGCTCCTGGTCCTTCCCCCTCTAACACTGCAGAACCACGCGTCTCAATGAGTCATCTCTCCCTTCCCGCCGAGCTCACTTTGTGTGGCTCCCTGACTTTCTTCTCCACCCACCCCCTCTCCTCTCTTGAGGATCGCATCATTCCGCCCTTTAAAGAAGGGACGGCTGGAAACAGACAATAGGAGCCAGTGGCTGACACAGCCTCATTTGCTCCTGCCTCTATTTACCTGCATGGTTCAATACAATCTTCATAGCGATGGGAGATACCTTAGTCATAGCCATGGAGATACCTCAGTCCACTCTAGTCTCAATAGTCTTCCCAGTTCATAGCATCACGTACTTGCATATTAAAGATGTCTATACAATCCATAGAGCCAGTAACAAAGTAGAAACCCACTTTTGCAGAAGGAGGAGTTTACTACTATGATTGCACAGGGGACACATTTTTATTTTTTCTTTACCATTCCTGGCCTAACTTACTTTTATTATTCTAGCTTGAAGGCGGGTTTTTCCTAAAATTTCCTTTTACATTTAGAATCAGTGTCATTCTACTAAGCAATGAATTAGTTCTCAAATAGTTTTTACCAACCATCTTGCAAGATGGGAAAGAAAGAATCATGCTCCATCATTCATGAGCTTTCCCTAGGATGGTTATAGTACACGCACTCGCAGTAGGTGCTGCATAAGTACATCGTGATTAACTGAGCGGCGATTAGCGTAATAACTTCGTATAGCATACATTATACGAAGTTATACGAGAGAAACTTTAAGAAGAGATGTCAGAGGCTGAGGCAGGCAAAGGGGCTTGGCAAGCAACGGCAGCACACACAGCACCTGTGACATGCCAGGCAGTTGCCTAACTCACCACCTAACTCGTTTAACCCTCACAACACCTATGAGGTAAGTAGTGTGATCATCCCCATTTTACACTAAGGAAACCGAGGCACAGTGTTTAACTTTCCTAACATTGCTCAGCTGCTCATGGCAGGACCACACTGGAAACCCTGGCAGTCTGGTGATGGAGTCTGTGACTCAGCTGCTCTGTCATGAGCTCACACCACACTGTCTCTTACACAACAGCAATAGTCACCATTTCCTGAACACTTGCTAGGAGCCAGGATATGCTAAGTACTTTAGGTATTTTATCTCACAACACCCTATATTATCCCTATTTGAAGATAAGGAAACCATTAACATTGCCAATGAATTCATGAACTCCTCTCTGCACTGAACTCCTTTTAAAAGCCAATGGCTTTTTTTTTTTTGGCCATCTTGCTGCCTCTGCGCAACAGATTCTGCACATTTCCATTAGAGACGGCCCTTTCTAACAGGCTGGAAAGGGGCAAATAACTTGGCCAGGAGCAAGCAGCTAGAATGGGGCAGAGCTGGGGGGTCTGTCTAGATCTGATTCCAAAGCCTGGGCTTTTAATGGCCATATTGTACACATGGTGTCAGCTAGCAAACACACTCCTCCAAAACCCAAACCAAAACTTTCAAAACTCAGTGGAAGAGTATTAAACATCTCCCCTCCCTCCCTGCAACCTGGCTTGCTCTTTTCCTTTGCTGCCAGGCACCTTGGACTAGTAGCCAAGAGCTGCTGCAGGTGTGCCTCCAAAAACCCACCTCCCCCACCTCCTCCTTATCCAGTTGAAGATCACAGCTGGATGTGCACTGTTTGCTGACACTAATTCTGCAATTTCCCAGACAAATGGCCCCTGTGGGCCTGCCAAGTTCCTAGCCCAGGTCCACCCCTCTCTCCCCTGTGCCTTCCCTCCCCATTCCCCAAACAGAAACCACTGGCTTGGCAGGGCAGACATACCACGCAACCCGTGGAGTCCAACTTGCGATCTGAAATGCAGCGGAAGTTCTTGCTGCAGCCCCCGTTATCTTTGCTGCAATCACGCACTGGTCCAAAGGAATCTAAGAGAACCTCCAGGCTGTCGAAGGAGGAGGAAGTCATCAGCTCCTCTCTGTGGGAGAAACGGAGGGAGGCAGGGAGGCGTCAAGGGGATTCCAGAAGCAACAAGTAGCATTAGACCCCACATTCCTATCTCGTCAACTGGATTGGGTCTCACTCTCTTGTATANCCATGGAGATACCTCAGTCCACTCTAGTCTCAATAGTCTTCCCAGTTCATAGCATCACGTATTTGCATATTAAAGATGTCTATACAATCCATAGAGCCAGTAACAAAGTAGAAACCCACTTTTGCAGAAGGAGGAGTTTACTGCTATGATTGCACAGGGGACACATTTTTATTTTTTCTTTACCATTCCTGGCATAACTTACTTTTATTATTCTAGCTTGAAGGCGGGTTTTTCCTAAAATTTCCTTTTACATTTAGAATCAGTGTCATTCTACTAAGCAATGAATTAGTTCTCAAATAGTTTTTACCAACCATCTTGCAAGATGGGAAAGAAAGAATCATGCTCCATCATTCATGAGCTTTCCCTAGGATGGTTATAGTACACGCACTCGCAGTAGGTGCTGCATAAGTACATCGTGATTAACTGAGCGGCGATTAGCTCCTCAACTCTATCAAGAGAAAATTCCTAATTTAGACTAGATGGTGGTCACGACTAGGGATCACAGCACATTTTCATTTATATATCTGCATTTTGTCTCCCCTGTGCCTTCCCTCCCCATTCCCCAAACAGAAACCACTGGCTTGGCAGGGCAGACGTACCACGCAACCCGTGGAGTCCAACTTGCGATCTGAAATGCAGCGGAAGTTCTTGCTGCAGCCGCCGTTATCTTTGCTGCAATCACGCACTGCTCCAAAGGAATCTAAGAGAACCTCCAGGCTGTCGAAGGAGGAGGAAGTCATCAGCTCCTCTCTGCGGGAGAAACGGAGGGAGGCAGGAAGGAGTCAAGGGGATTCCAGAAGCAACGAGTAGCATTAGACCCCACATTCCTATCTCGTCAACTGGATTGGGTCTCACTCTCTTGTATAAAAACTGAAGCTCAACAGTACTCTGAGTCTTGAACTAACAAAGTATGGGCATTCTTCATACCTGGGAAACGAGCCAAGGCTGTAACGACTGGTCAAAGACGGGGGTCTAAACTTGGGCAAGGAATGAACATTTTATTGCCTGTCAGTCCTTAGGGTATGTGGGAAGTGCTTACAAACTCTAATTTTATGTCTTCTTCCAGTGAATGAGCCTTGGGATGTGCAATATTGACCCAGATAAAGAGCAGATCCTGGCAATGCACATGGGGAATTTGAAGGCAGACTGCCAGCTTCTGCTTTCAGCTTGTCATGACTTCTTTCCCAGCACCTGGAACCTTCAAGAAGTTTCTCACTCAGCCTCCCAAGCCGAGCGTGGGCCTCAGCACCCTGAAGCCAGACTCACCTGACCTCCACAGCATCCTCCATCACCGTCATGTCCGTCTTGCACTTGGCTGATGGGTTGATGGCCAGTTCAGCTGGTGGGATCACGAAGCTCTTGCTGAGGGGCAGCCACATGCCCTCCCCGAGGGTGTAGGTGAATCTGCAGGGACGCCCAACATGGTTACCCTGGGGAGGACCACCGCCCCCACTGGGGGGGTCTGGCATTATTGCCAGCCACTCTCTTCTCACCTCTTGCAGTCCTCTTCAGAAAGGACAGCTGATTGCCATCTTCCAGATGAGATGGCTGAGCTGGAGGGAGGCACAGAGGCTCTCCCCCTCTCCCCGCTCACACGGCCAGACAGCTGGAGAACCGATTAGGGCTCCCGCTCACTAGCTCTTACGAGTGGTTTTTATCAAGTCATAAGAAGCCTGTTCCAGCTTTCTTCAGATTTGAAGCTGGGCTTCCCTGGTCTTAAGTCAGATATAATTGAAAGCATTTTAATTAAAGAGAGATGCTGGTCTCCCACCATCCCCACCCCGCATCCCCACAGAGGTGGTGATGGCTTCTCTCTGTGCCTGGAGGAACCCTCACAAGGAAAAGGAAGGAAAAAGCTCCCCTTTTCTGACTTTTGTATGATGAGAACAGAAATGACTGAAGCCAGGAACCTCCAGGGAGGGGAAAAGAGAGGATGAACAAATGAACAAAACAGGCCCCGGTCATTCTCCACGCTCCTACCCACACCCTTGCTAACAGCACTGACCCGGGATGCAGGGAGATTTTTTTTTTTTAATTCTTATAACAAGGGCTGAAAGGAATAAAAGAATCAATCAGCATTTCAAGGGAGAGCTTAAAGAAACCATGAGAGATTATTTGTTTACTTATTCATTCATTTCATTTCAAAAGCATTCAAATGCTCTGTGTTCACAGTCAAAAATAGTCTGTGGGATAAAAGCCAGTGTGGGTGGGATATCGCGAGGCTGGGGCAGTCTGGCATCCCCTCCCGACTTAGTGCAGCGGGAGGAACAATGGAAGGATGCCTGGAATTAAACAGAACCCAGCACTGGCTCCGCTACATGCTGGTCCCAGAGCACCAGTCAGAATCCTGCTGCTCTCTCTCCCCTAACCCATGTGCTCCCCTCTTCTCTCCCCAGGTTGCCTGTAATGCTAGGAAATCATATAGATGACTTGAAATCTTTTATGAAAAATATAAGCTTTCTGCAGGGTTCTGGCCACAGTGCAGACCCATGACAGGGGCTCCTGAGTTACAGGGCAGCCAAGCCACACTATCCCCACTCACACCCTGAAAGGGAGCTCCTGGCACTAGAGCAGCTGAAAGGAGAGAAGGCATGTGCCAGATTAACTGCAGGGGAGAAGCAAAACAGCTGGTAAGTGGGATGTAGCCAGGATTTGGGGGATTTCTTTCCTGTTTCTATACTGACCCTTGGTCCCATACTTCTCTGACCTGCTGGGCAAATCTCTGCATAAAGCAGTATTAAACCATCAGAGATGCTTCTCGCTCTGAAGCAGGCACTCTAATCTCCTTGCCCACAGGGCATGAGGCAGTAGGTGGGGCTAGAGTGGGGCTATGTCTGTGCAAGGGTGGGCGGAGGGGGCTGAGCCAGGTGAAGCAAGCCCATTACTTGGGGGACAAAAGAAGACCACCACTTCATTCTTCTGTGAAGCAGCTGGTGAAACTGAAGTCATGACAGCCCCTTTAACGCGCGCGCGCGCGCACACACACACACACACACACACACTTCATCTGGCAAGATTAAGGAGACTATTTAGGGCTCGTCATTGCCCCATGGTGCCTGGAATCTGGGACTTGAGGAAGAACATGGCTTGAACTTGTATGATTCCACTTCTCATTTCATAACAGACGTTCTTGGGACAGCAGTGTTATCCTAGGCATGATGGGGTAGGGGGTGCTACTGCTATTATAATGTATTGTTTCAGGGAGAACACACACAAGTTTGAATGGTACCAGGGTGGAGGCAGTTTATTGGACATAGAACTGAGTTTTTGTTTTCTATTTTGGTTTTTAAATTATAATTTTGCATTGATGCAGAGCAACAAATATGTGTCCTATAGTTTATAATTTATGTAACAGATTTTGGGAAACTGTTGGCAGTTCCACTACATTTTTGATAGTTAATTTTCTCTCAGAAGGGCGGGGTGGGGGGTGGTCCAAGGCTTTCCATCTCTCAGTTTTCCCTTCTTCCTCTGCATGCAGTAATATTCCTAAGGGAAAAGCAAACCATGTCTGTTTATGGCCCCCCTTGCCTACAGAACAAAGGTCAAGCCTCCAAGGATGTCATTCCCACCCACCTTTTTGGCACCAAACGCTGCTTCACACTTTGGGCTCCTACAACACAATCTGACTGTAGTTCCAAAAATTGTCCTAATTTTCTTATCTCTTTGTCTTTGCTCCTAATATTCCTTTTTTAAAAAAAAAAAAAACTGAATTTTCTTCCCTCTCTCTTTGCCTGACTCTTACTTACATGGAGACTCCATTGATATCCCACCCTTTCCGGAAAGCCCTCAGGACCTCCAACCCTCAGGCTGAGCAAGGAACTCTCTCCTCTGTGCAGCTTACCCGAAGTCCCCTACTGCCCCTGAGCTGTTGAATTGTACCTGTCTTTTCATGTGTCCATCAATGCTAAGAATGTGCTCTCCTGGATGGCAGAGGACAGTCCTTTGTCATCTTGTATCCCTAACTGCCTAACACAATTTCTGGCCCAAGGAGATTACTCAGTAATGTACAGACTGATCAGTAAGGAGATTTTGTTAGATTCTTTAGTACACAAGCTTCTGGGGGACACAATTTCAATGTTCAAATTTAAAGGCGGAAGTAGTAGTGAAGATTATCCTCCATGTAGAGCAGAATATGGGTTAACCTCTGAGTTTAAATGGCTTAATAGTCAACATAAATCTGGGTTTGGTATCATGAGGTTGATAATTTGGCCTCACTTTACCAACTCATCAACTAATATTTTAAGAAGGTTAGTAACCTCCCCAAGGTCACCCTTCTATCAGTGGGAAAACTGAGGCTGATCCAATTCTCAGGTGTGGATCACAGCAGCTTTCCAGTCTATGCTGGCTCATGCCTATGAAATTCTAGTTTTCTTTCATCTGCAAAATCTACTGAGTAGCTCCAAAAACCAAATATAGAACAAACTGTCAGAGAAATGCTGTGTCCTAAAATCTCATCTGTCCCTTATTCATGCAGATTTGGCAGGAGCAACTTCAAAAAGTCACCCAAGAGAAGTTGAGTGAGCATATGGAATGCTTTCCGAAGTTGGGCCTTTTCGCATGACAGCTGGAGGTGACCACTGCATTGATGGCTTAGCTGTACGCTGAGTCCTTCCTGCACACAGTCCTGTTGAACTAGAGCTTGAAATTTCTGTTCAGAGGCAAACATTCACCAGACAGCCCTGGACAGAATAAGCCTGTGCTCTCACTGTGGCTTGGCATGAAGTAGAATATGGGAAAACTGATAAATAGCTCTTGGCCTGACATCTGCACTTTTTCCCAGAGCAGGTTGCTCCAGGATGACCTATTGTTTTCAGTGATGCAGGTACACACTTGGGCGGAAGGTCTGAGACATAAATTTGGTTTGCACAGAGTCCGGTGGAATGGAGTGATCCTAGCCACAATGGAAAGAACATCTTCAGCACTAGAATGGGTTTGTTGAGGAGACTTAGTTGGGAGATTCAGGACCCTCTTGGACTCTCTGAGTCTAGCTTGGACCCCTCCCAGCTTATTTGGTATTGCAGATGACCAGGGTTAGGTTGGATATCCCAGTCTTTTCCTAGTCTGGTTTCAAGTCCTTAGGAAACACCTGAAATGATCATCTACAGATATCTTTTGAAGGTCTACTGTGCTCAAAATTGTATATTAGATATTAAATATTTAAAGCTGTATAGGGTACCACCTCTTCCCTCAAGAAGACAACCATTTCATTGGGGAAACAAATAGGCAAATTAAAAAGAAATAGGAAGTAAAATAGTTGACAAACAAGTATTATTGTTGGTGTATCATAGAAATCTGGGGGTGGAAAAGTCATTATGAATTGGTATAGTGCATTGGAGAAGCTTTAGAGCAATGTTTCTTAATCCTGGCTACAGATTAGAATAACCATGGTGCATTTAAAAACACTCATGCCCTGACCACACTTCCCAGAACTTTTGAATTAATTGGTTTGAGCTGGATATGATCCTTTGTCATTTTTAAAGCACACTCGAAATTCTCCCGGAGGGCCAGGGTTGGAGATCACTTCCAGGATGAGACTGTAAATTCTTGAAGGACTATCTTGGTCATATATTTGTTTGGTCATACCTACAGCATCTGAAACAGTGCCTTGCAATAGAAGGTGCTCAGTAGATGTTGGGTTTAGCTGAGAATTGGTTTGGACCATAAAAATGGGTAGTATTTATATTAGGAGGAGAATATGCATTCTTGCTAGAGAAAAGGATATAAGAAAATGTGCAGAGTGGAAGATACTCAAGTTATTGGGGACAGTGGGTCAGTTACAAGAAGAGCAGCTTATTTAAAGTTGTGTGTTCACATTAAATGGTAAAAAGATTGGAATATCAAAATTTAAAATTTATTCTATAGTCCAGGAAAATGTACGGTGGCTTGGAAGTCATCAGAACACTAAATCATGAGAAAGCAGAGTAGCAAATACATTGTAGCAATCACTGACTAGGTCATAGATGTCTCCAAAGTGGCCGTTGCTAGGTGGTTTATTCAGATCCCAGAGTGGTTTTGATTGTAAAGTTCCTAGTACCTAAGATAAGCAGACCATGAACCATTGCTTTCATTTGAGAGGCTAGTTATTGCCATGTTAAAGACCAAAGTTATTAATCACTTATTGGTTGATCTATTGGCTTCTGAGATAGTTGACCTCAGGAGTCCCACAACTGATACCCTCCGTCGTGCTTGGGTATCACATCCAGCTGGCAGCGAAGAAGTTTGAAAAAATAAATGGTGCTTGTTGGAATGGAAACACAGTTTTTGCCTAGGTTCTTCTCTAATAGCAATTTCATTAAGGCCCTTGTTTGTCAAAGTGTTAGTTTCTGACTTTTAGGTAACAGGGAACTTATCCATGTTAATTAGCCAAACTCCACCAGGCTCCCCATCTGCCTCACCTTTATCACCTTTCAAAGGGCCTGGAAGACCCGCAGTAGGACAAAGGGAGAAAAATGTCAGCCAAATGATAAATCATTGCTAGAGAGTTTAAATGTCCAAGCCATAGTCCAAGGAATATAGCTGACATCTCTGTAGCACAAATCCTCAAAAGCAGCCTGGGGCCACTGTCATTAACATGACCCAGCCTGGCACAGGAGAAATACTCAGGAGAGAAAGGGGCAAGAGAAGGCCCTCTGAGGAGGTGGTTCTGTACGTTTGCACTTTAGCTTGAAGCATGCCTTAGGAGAACAGTACTGCAACCACACTGAGTCCATCCCAAGGTACCGGGAGAAGCAGGAGAAGCTTTGCAGAGGAATGAGCTCTAGGAAGCAAATGCAGGAGAAAATGAACACCTTGGCCAGGAATGGCTAATGGGGAGGGTCTGGGGAAAGAGTAGGGGAGGGTGGTAGTGAATCAGTTAGACTCAGCAAACTGTATGGGTGCAGCGAGAAGGGAGCAAGTTTTCCATTTGCCCCACGCTGCTCGCTTTCTCTCCTACAAAGGCATGCAGTAGCTGAGTTCGTCTTTTAACATCAAGTGGCTGATGTTGGGACTATTCACTTCCTCTGTGATGGGGCTTGCTCATGGAGGAAGATGGGTTCCTGTCCATACGGCCAGGCCAAGCACAATCTCAGGTACTTAATAGGTACTCAGCAAATGTGTTAAGTGAAGGATTGATTGACAGAATCAATATGATCAGTATGATCTTAGTTTGGAAATAAACTTGTGTTCCAGCTAAGGCCTGGTGTGAATTAAATTTTATGAAAATCCAATAGTTCATGGCCAGCACCAAAATTCTTCCTCTGCTGTGGGCCTTCCTAACATGTGCTATGGTAGGTAGACATTTGGGAGGGCCTAGAAGCATCTAATTTGATCAGGAGAGTAGTGAAGAAAATCATAATGAGGTAGAGTTTAGAAAAGGGGGAGGGAGGGATGGGAGAGATTCATTTTGAACAATAAGTGCAAACTAGATGCAAAACAGACAGGGAGAAATTGACACTGACTGCCCGTTCCGTGCCAGTTTTGTGCAGGGACTGTTCCTGAATTATCTTGTATATATCTTCATGACAATCCAGCCAGGCAGGTAACATAGTCCCATTTAACAAGTGCAAAAACTGGAGGCTCCAAGAGGTTGGGTACATTACTGAGTTTCACAGAGCCAGGACCCAAACAGAATCTGACTTCAACGTCCTACATGCTGTCACTGGGCATGACTTGGGGACAAGCACTTTTCTTATGAAATGGGTAGAACAATTAAAATTGTTTCCCGTTTTTATACCTTACCACTAGGAAAGAAAGTTCAATGGGAAGTGGGACACCAGGCTTGCAGATACACAAAAGCAAGTCTCTGGACAACCACTTACCTGAATATTTTATCAGAGGGCTGCTCTCCCAAAACCAGGTCAAAGCCTCGCTGAAATATTGTGTAAGGCCAAGGCCTAAAAGGAGAAATATCCCTCAATTAAAGTCAACTCAACAAACACTTCCTGAACACGCACTTTGTCCCAGGCATCTTGCCAGGTATATTAGTCTGTTTCTGTTGTTTATAACAAAATACAAAGAACTGAGTAATACATAAGAAAATGAAATTTATTGCTTACAGTTTTGGAGGCTGGGAAGTCTAAAGTCAGGGGAACATATCTGGTGGGGGTGACAATGACCCTGGGGTCTCACATGGCAGAAAATGGCAGAGCAGAGAGACTAACCTCTTGTGCTCTTCTTTGAAAGCCCTAAGAGCCACACCTCTGACCACCATTTTTAATCCATTCACTAGGCATGGTTATCAGAATCTAATCACCTCTTCAAGGCTCCACCTTTCAATGACCATAATAGGATTTTCCACCCTCTTAACACTGTCATAGTAGGGGTCAAATTTTGTAGGAAACTCAATCCAAGGCATCAGTTTGTAGAGACCCGTAGATGAAGAGGACAGAGTCCCTGCCCTCAGGAAGCTCACTAATGACCTTGAATCCTGGAACCTGACCAAGAACAGTATCAATGTAAAAATCACTGAGCCATTAGGAAAGTGAAATTTAATAGACACGACAATTGGAACTACATATAGAGTAAAATTATATTAAGATGGACCTCACATATCCATAGCTCATGGTCCTGCAGATGTAGACTTACAGAGACCCAGTTTTGCTCCATTTTAGGAAGATGGGCAGCACGATTTCTTGGGAAAGATGAAGCCTTTGAAACTAGACAGTTCTAGATTCAAACCCTGTTCTTCCATTGAACCCCCTATCTGACTTTGGGCAGATTATTTGCCTTGTCGAGCCTAATTTCCTCATTTGTAAAACTAGGGTTAATAATAGCTGCCTCACAAACCATTGTGAAAATCAAGCAAATCTCTTAGGCCAAGGATCACAGCTCATACGGGATCTTTAACATGTTTCCTTTCCTTACTCAAAATGACATGAGAATTTTGGCTCTTTGATAGGTTCCAGATGTCTTCAAACATGTTAATGTCACTCATTCAAACATAAACAACTGAAATGATATTTTCAACTAATTCTTAACTACAAGTCTTCCTAGTGAACATCTAGGTATTGTCACAGGCACTAGTAACACAACTATGTATTTTAAATACCGTGTATCTTTTCACTAACCCAGATATCTAAGCCCAAAATTATTTACTCTTTCAAGCAAGACTTAGTAAAGCTCAGATCCTGTGCTAAGTACTGAGCTATTGTGCATATGGGATGGACTTAGCCCTTGTTTTCATGGAACTTAAAGTCTCTTAACTAACCCAATTACTGAGGATTTTACTGTAGACATTCCTTTGGTTTTCAGACTATGAAAAGTCAGGAGAATAAATTGTAATTATCATTTGGGGCTAAATCTAATACTAGGAGTTAACCCAGTGGTTATCAATGCAGGAGTTATCACCCAATAGAGGTCATTTTGGAAAATTTATGGGGGTTGTTCTTAAATGACACAATAATTGGGGAGCATTACTGGCATTTAGGATGACTAGAATAGTGCAGTGGTCAGGACAGTTCTGCAAAACAAAAAATTTTCCCCACATCCTGTTTGAATGTCATAGTGAAGATTTACTTATGTGTTGAAAACTTATGTGCTTATAATGATCTGAGCCAACATGCTAACCCATTTACATATAAGCACAAAGTTGCTTATACAGTTTCAATACACGAGTACCTAACTACTATATAAATTGAAGAAAGGTTATACATTTTATAATCACTTTGAATCTCCAATACAGCACATGCCTATCAGTCTATATTGCTCTTACGTATATTCCGTATTACATTATGAGGAAACTACATTAGGTGCAAATGTCTGCTAACGTTATTATTTCTTCCATTGTAATATATTATTTACATATTAAAATAGTTATTAATTTATTATAAATTACTTTCTTATTATCTCTCTTTTAATTACTTTGAAGCCATTATATTTATTTAATTTTGTGTATACAGATTTTGTTATGATGAATTTCATTTAAACATAATAAAAGGGTTAAAATATTTGTTATAAAATAGGGTGTTGGGTCTGATAGGATTGAGAACTACCAATTTAACCCAATCAACTAATCAACTAACCCAAGGGAATTGATAGTTGCAAGGGGAGGCCACTGAGACTACATAAGGGAGTGGTTGGAATGATTGTGTTCATTTTTTATGCTTACTATTTATAAACACTTTATTCATGATATTCAATTTAGAAATACCCTGAGGCAACAAGAATTGGCTCCCAAAAGGATCCAGTACTATGAATAACCCCCATATCAGATAAACAGCTCCCCTCTCCCGCCCCAGGTGTTTTTCACATGTCTTCTTTTCATTGTAGGTGAATACACAGAATAGGGTTTGAATTTGATTCTTTTTTGCTGAACAGTACTGGTGGCTAATGCGCAGCTAAAAACATGTATTAAAATTCAAGAAAAAGTCTAGAAATTATGAGCACCAATGTCCCATATGATCTTAGACACCTGGAAAGAGCAATAAGAAGAGAAGAGGGACATGAAAATTTATCTTTTTGGGGGGCAGAGTCACATTTTATTTACTGTCATTTTAATAATTTTAAATAACACACAATTTGCCTGCAAGTCATCTCTAGTATTCAAAACTGGTACAATGTATAATTAAATTCTTGGCATAATTCCTAGGTTGTTTGAAAATATATTTTGAGGAGCCAAATCTTAGGACTGACAATGAATATGATGTGAACAATTAACTGCATAGAATGACACAAACAAACCTGTATTCAAGCCTTAGTGAGTCAATGAGCTGGAAACATCTGTTAAACACATATCCACATGTTGCTGGGTAGGTTAGGTCAAGGAGACCTGCTCTTGAGGGGCTTGAAAATTAAGAAAGTCAACTCAAATTTGCAGGGCACAGATGTGCAGTGTAGACCCCACCCTGATCACATTTCGAGGCAGCTGGGCAGTGGTTAGGACATAAGTTCTGGAGCCAGCCTGCCTATTTTGAATTCTGGCTTAACCACCCATTGCTGTCTGAACATGTCCTTATCTGTAAAATGAGGCTGATGGTAACAATTGTATCATCTATCTGTCACAATTGTTACGAGGAAGAACTAGTTAATGTAATTAAAACGCTCAGAGAGGGCCGGCCGTGGCTCACTCGGGAGAGTGCGGTGCCGATAACACCAAGGCCACGGGTTCGGATCCCATATAGGGATGGCCGGTTTGCTCACTGGCTGAGCGTGGTACTGACAACACCAAGTCAAGGGTTAAGATCCCATTACCGGTCATCTATTTAAAAAAAAAAAAAATGCTCAGAGAAGTGCCAGGAATTTAGTGACTGCCACAGAAGCATTTATTAAGTTAAATTTACTAATTACCTGGATCAAATATAAACACTATAGTAAGGGGTGATTTCCAAATTTCTTTTTAAATCTTTTTTTCCTTTTCCTTTCTTTTCTTTTTTTTCTTTCTAGACTATGATTCCCAAATTTCTATAGACGAAGAGTTGTCCTGCCTTAGGGTGTAAATGCAATGCCAACACCAGGCTTCAACTCAAGTTATGTGTACTTGTACTGGCTGAAGAGGAGGCGATAGGGAGTCCAGGAAGCCCACCCCTCCACCTACCACCCAGCGATCACTTCACTGGGCAACTCACTACAGTACTGACGTTAAACACAAGGAGCGGGGTCAGAGCAGATTGTGAAATGACAGCAGGAGTCAGAGTTACAAATTGCACCAGCAAAGGAATAAAAAAGAATTTACTGATTTTCTTCCCACTTGTCAGGAATGATTTGCCAGAGAGATGGGAAATCTTATTTGATTTATTTAGCAAATATTTGTGGAGGGCTATTGTGTGTGAACTGTGATATTAAGCAACAAGAATTGGGATAAAGAGATTCCTGGCCTTGAAGGAATCTACTGTCTTTCTCAAGAAACACATATAGGTCCAGACAAATAAATGGGAATGTTTAAAAGGAAGAGGAACCAATTCACAAGAGATAAGCTAAGTGGTAGTGGCCGGTGGCAGATCACCCATCCTGGGTGCAGGGAAGGCTGGGTGTGGGCAGCGCATGGAATGATAGGGGGTGTGGGGGGTTGGTGCACATGAGTAGAGAGGCCACAGAGGGCAGAAAAGGCAGCGGCGAAGTAAGGAAGAGCTAAATGCCGAAAACACTTTGATGTTGACTTACCCGAGTCCAACTGAAAGCAGAAAGTCCTCAGTATTAGGGCTCTTCGGGTGCAAGTCAAAGTAAAAAAAGTGAACCGGCCTCCCCAGCAAGAGGCCCATCGCTGAGTCGTCTATCCAGTCTCAGAGGGAAGTTGCCTCAGGGCTGCCTGGAAACAGGGTCTGAAGGTCCTGATAATCGTCCCTCTCCTCTCTTTGCTCTGCTTCTCATGCTAGGGCCTTCTTCCTTTCAAAATAGCTAATGCCCATGGTGGAGACTTGAGCTCCAGCAGCTCCAGCTGAGGTCTTTACAGGCTTGGACCACTGAGGAGACACTCCCTCCTCCACGCCCCATTAGGGAAAAGTAATCCATGGAAGAACCACTGGACATACCCTGGGTCAGATGACAACCTCAACCAGTCTCTGGGGCCAGGGAAGCAGTCTGAACAGATGGCTGCTCCCGCTGGGTTTGCAGGACTAGATCTGGGGACGAGGAGAACAGCAACCAAACAGTAATGTCCCCCTCAGCTCCTGTCTGCTTGTGGCGGCAGGAGTGCAAAGCCATCAGGAGCAGGAGGCATCACAGGGCAGACTGTGCCAACATTTGTTCTGTAGGAACGGCGCTGGGCCACTGAGGAGCCCACAGACAGTGTCAGGCCCAATGTGGGGCAGGAGGCTGAACCCTGATGTTGGAAGGAACCCTCAGTCTCTTTTCCCTACCTGGGAATGTGGCCTCCAATATTCTCTGTCCTGCATTGGGTGACCTGCTCACATCTTCTTAGTTTAGGAAAATTGGCAGAAACAGAAGTCGGAATAGAGATCTGTTTGTTTGTTATGATCTTCATTCTGACAAATCAAAACCTGAAGATTGTCCTGCCATGTGGGCAGATACAGATGGCCTCGTCTCAGGTGCAGCACAGCTGGCACAGAACCATCCTGGATCCATCGCCTCAAGTGGTAACATGACATGACCCCTGCCACAGAGGAGTCCTACTGTAATGGAAGCACACAGCCAGTGGGACACACAGGCAGATTGTGTACCATGAGAAGGAGAACACAATCTTCTATTTGGCTTTTCTTTTCTCTTCCTGTCTCACACAAGACCTTCAATCTATTCAGAGTCTTCCCAAGCACTGGCAATTTTCAAGCTTTCAGTCTCTCCCCAACTTTCTCCTCTTCTCCAGGGCACATCAGCTATTACAGGTATTTTTCCCTTAGTCTTGGTGACGTGCTGGGCCAGCGTTGGCTGTGGCCTTGACCGGATGCTTGGCCTTCATCCCGGTTGCTTGGGCATTTCTTCTACTATGTAATATAGACTCAACTGAGTGAGTAAAAATCCCACATGGCTGGCCTGACTGGATGCTCCCTTCATACGGGCTCTCTCAGTGCAGAAAGGGCCCACTTTTGCTGTAAACAAGGGTCCTTTAAATGCTGCTTTTTGATTAAGTGCTAGTCCCAGCTTTCCACTTAACTATGGCATCTGGAGACAGAACTTGGGCAGCATGTGTGGTGATAGGCTTCCTTGTGGAACACTTATCACGTGGGGGGATGGAGGAGGATTATAGATAGATGAAAGGAAGGAAGAAAGAAGGAAGGAAGGAAGGAAGGAAGGAAGGAAGGAAGGAAGGAAGGAAGGAAGGAAGGAAGGAAGGAAGGAAGGAAGGAAGGAAGGAAATAGGTGGGGGGATAGAGAGAGCAAGAGAGAATATATGTATGTATATGTGTGTATGTATGTGTATGTGTTCATTCTCTTTGATACAGTCCAGTATAAGGGAATGTCTCAGCTGGAGGCAATGATGAACAAGGAGGTTCATGATGGGCTTTTAGAAACTAGGAGCTTTTTCTGAGATTATATATTCCTCCACCTGTAGCTAAAGGGAGTATTTTACAAATGAAAATAATTTGTTCATCGTTAATGAAAGCACATACTTCCAAACCTGCCTCTGGCCCACGTTGGGCTAAGTTTCTGGTGGAAGCAATGTTTCCGAAGTTTCTGCCCAGCTATTCACAATACTTTGGAATCCCACTATGGAATATCATATCCATATGTAATGTGAGAGCTTTTGAGCAAATGTTCCTTTTCTTAAGTAGGTAAATGCATTTGCAAGAAAGGAGTCGAAGAAACAAAGAGAGAGTAGAGGTTCAGTAAAAAAGTTCTGCGAGAGAAAAGAAGTTTACAAGATATATAGGAGAAGGGGTGAGGAGAAAATGGCAAAAATGACTTTTCCAGCTGTGCAGCTGGCCATACCATTCCATGTCTCAATTTATCTTAATGATAAAGTGGTGAGATTATTATGTGCCACTGTCTTTACAATCACTACCTGTTCTGGGAGAAATACATATCCAGAATGACCTATCCCTAGATTATCCACTAAACTTATGGCCTTATCAGAAGTTAATAAGGATAATGATGCATAATTATATCCAATGTTTATATAAGATGCTTTATGGCCTTGGGGCTCTCATAGATATTATTTCTCTACTTGGAGTCTCTCCCTTTCCCCCTGCATTTACTTGTATAATGTACACTATTCTTTAAGTGTAGCTTAAAAATGACTTTCTAAAATAGGCCTCCTCTAAGGCTCCAAGACTAGGTTATGTTCTCTTGTTATACTCTCTCATAGCATCCTAGACTTTCCTTTATAGAACCTATATCTATAATTAATAAGCTAAACATTTAGTTAGTATTTTCCCTCATCAGATATAAAGAACATTGTCATCATGACTGCTATGTCCTCAGTGTCTAGTGTAGTACCATACACTGCTGTGTAGACACAGCAGGTGCACAGCAAAGAGCTCACTATATTGCAAATGAGGCTGAGTGTTGGAGAGTCCTGGGTCTGAGTCCTGGAAGAGGCAATCATTGAACTACATGACATCAGATAAGTCACTTAATTTCTCTCAACCTCAGTATTTTCATCTATAAAATATGGATGAAATAGTACCTGGAGGTGTTAAATCAGGGAGACGCGCGCGCGCATGTTGTTCACTGGGCATTTAATATTGTTAAATGTTTTCATCTATAAAATATGGATGAAATAGTACCTGGAGGTGTTAAATATTGATCACTGGGCATTTAATGTTGTTCACTGGGCATTTAATATTGTTAAATGTTTTCATCTATAAAATATGGATAAAATTGTACCTAGAGTTGTTAAATGTTGATCACTTGAGGTTAGCGGTCAGAGATTTAAAATGAGCCCAATCAGTGTTTTGTTGCCACCTGCATTCATTTGTGCAAACCCAGAAATGGATCCACAGGGTTTAACCAGAGTTGAGTTTAACCAGTTTTGGAGTGATTCAAAGGATACAATAAAATGTGGATAAAATAGTACCTAGAGGTGTTAAGTGAGCACGTATATATGGAGCACAGTGCCTGGCACATAGAATAAACTCAACAAACATTAGCTATTATTCATGATAATTAGTATTCCCATTTGACAAATAGAAAATATATTTCTAATGTTATATAAAAAAATCACGATAATCATGGTATATTTTACAAACACGTGTAATATTTTAACATAAATTTCATGTAAAGAAAGATTAAATATTGATGTGACTGTATTAATTATTTAATGTCTATTAAGAGATAAGCAAATTCACTTAGAATTTTTTATATGGAAAAATAACGTATTTGTCAGTAACTAGCAAAGTAGCTAGGAGTATAGGCTCAAGAGCCAGACTGAGGAGGTTCAAAATCTGCCTCTACCACTTATTAACTCTGTGACCTTGGATAAGGTCATTAATTCATGTCACCAAACTATTCTATCCACTTCCCCACATTACTACAGTCACGCCCCATCTTCCCTCCACATTTCAAAGCCTGGATCACTGTCTTCTTTAATAGTTCTCCATAATTTTTGGTAATTTCACTGTCCACTAACATGATCCTTTCAGTACTCAAGCCACTCAGCTCCTTGACCCCTCTCCTGTCCTGGTCCTGTCTCCTATCCTGATTCTCATGGTCAAATCCTAGATCACCAGTATCTGCAACCCCTCCTTGTTGGTCTCAAGTTCAAGAATCCCAGCATGTGACCATCTCCTCCAACCTTACTGGCTTGCTCCTTCTAATGCCACAACAATTCTCTACCCTCCTGAGGCTTAAATTTCATTCATCCTACCACTGTTTTCCTGACCCTCACCACCTCAGGCACTCTCTCCCTTCTTTAACTCAGAGTAAATTCTGTTATCCTTTATCGTAATTACTCCCTTTCACGCAACCTCAATCCCCATGCCACCCGTCATGTCACCACACTTGACTGAGACACTCCAACACTACTTAAACTCACGGACCCTGTGGCTCCATTTCTGCGTTTGCACAAATGAATGCAGTTGTCAACCACACCGATGGGGCTCATTTTAAATCCCTGACCGCTAACCTCAAGTGGGCTCGGGATACTGCCTGGTGGTCAAATGACATTTCCCACATCCACTCACTCTCCCTCTCTCTAGATCGTTATTTCATACCTTCGTTTTTCACAGGCCCCTGCCACCTCCTTCCCCATCCTCACCCTCAGCTAACAATGCACTTCACTTCCCACGTACCTGAGAAAATACAGGTGGTTAGATTCAAAGCTTTTGTCACCGCATCCACCCACCTGCCTGCAACCCTCTCTATCACAGTACGCGGGCCTCCTTCTGTAATCAGGCATGAACAGTTGATGTTCCTGACCAGAATGCGGCCAACCCAGCCCACCCTTTGCATCTTATAGGGAATGGGATGTGAGGAAGGAGCCCTAGATGGAAGTTAGCAGCCCAAGTCCCCTCGGCTCCTATGACCCCAAGCAATCAAGAGCACTGTGGAGCCTCAATTCCTTCACATGTAAAACCGGAATCATGAGGTGCATACATCCACACAAACTTTACACTGTCAAACAAAGTGTGTATAAATACATTTTGGATCCTTGGTAATCTTTGGTTATTAATTTTTAACCAACTTTTGAGGCCAGTTTTCATTTTATATTTTGTATATGTGTGCATGTATGTGCTTCACATACATTATCTCATTTAAAGCTAGAGCAGTGAAAAACTAACACAATCCCTGCCTCTCTGGGGCTCAGTTTTCTCATCTATAAAACGGGGAAAATAATAGCACCTACCTCTTCAACTGCACAGGCTTGAATGATTTTTCAGTATGCACAAATAACTTTCAATAACCTTGGGATACAGTATATTCTGGATAAATGTTTGCTACTACTAGTCACACATTAATAGGAATTCTGGTTCTAAATGTTGAAAAAGGGTCTTGCCTGATGAAATATTAGAGGTATATAAAATGATTTTGAAAACGATAATAGTGAACAAAATGTTATAGCTTTCCTCCCAGATTTTGAAATTCAGAGATACAACCTTGCCCCCCAAAGTGGAAAAGAAAACAAATACGCACAGATAGGTGCACAAATATAGAACTCACAGTTGGCCTTTTTGTTACCAAAAAGTTAACA